>NC_137694.1:23786483-23881483 GCF_964034855.1 Anser brachyrhynchus | reverse complement strand
TTAAGAATGTATTTTACCAGCAAGCTCCAGCTGATTTAAATAGAATTCAGTCTTTGAAATGCTTTTCAGCCTAAATGCTTCAGTAGTTCTTAGGACCTAAACCTTACTCCCTCCACTCTAATGTATATTGATAATGATAATTCAGGGATTACAGCACTGAAAATAAGAATGGGAAATAACATCCAAATTAAAGTAAGAACTATGGTTTTGGAAGTGGGTTCAGTAACTGACCTGCACCTTTCAGTGATCCTTGCCCAAACCCTAAAAAATGCTAAGTTTGAATTCTTGGAAAAAGAGTAGAGAATTCTCTTTTTATTTTGCCTGTCACAGTCAACGCACCTTGCAACAATTTCACCTTTTAAATTGGAAATAGAAATAGCAACAAATACCACAAGAAATCCTTCATGTGACGATCCTACTAAACTCATGAACAGAAAAATTACTACAAATTGAATTAGAAAACCTCACCTGGGAAAGTTGCCTGGTTCAGGAAACTTTGATGAGTTTCAGTTACTGTTGGATAGCTTTTTGCAAGCTGATCAAAGCTTCTGAATATTTAGGACTCTGAATTTCCATTTATTAATGAAAACTTTTTTTTTTTTTTCCAATATTAGTAGTTATGTATACAGCTTCAGATTTTATACTTTAAGCAACAATTTAGGCAACATAGAAAGTTTGTCATGTTAAAAGGTCAAAAAGCAAATACCAAGTTTACTGGCTTTGGGCAGAATTGAAGGTTTTTCCCTTTGGGGCTTGAATGCTGTTAGTTTTCTGCACTGCAAAAGAGCAGATACCTCAAAGAACTTCTACTCGAAGGTTCACAAGCCAGCTGTTCCTTTCTACCACATATAAGCTGCAAGACTCAACAAAACATTGCTATCCCCCACTGCTTCAGCAAAACTCTTTTTCTCCCTCAATCAACTGCTTTAATTCTGCCAGAATTCTCCATATTCCCTAGCCAGAGGTTTTATCCAGCTGAGTTCAGTGATAGACATTCACCCATCGGCAAACACAGCTGCTTCTGAAATTGTGCTTGACTGGAATATATCCCTGAGAGGTGAGTGGTATAATAAGGTTTTGTTTCTTGTGGTGAAAACTTTGTGTGAGTCTGTTCTGCAGGACTAAGCTAGTTAAGAATACCAACAAAAGTCACAATAGCTAATGGGTTTGTAAGCTGATTTACATAATGAGAAATCTGTATTAATGTTAACTAATTAAATTGGGAAAATGATGATTGAAAGAAAATATATTCTTCCCTTTAGAAAACTGAAAAATACATGGAAATTCATATAACTGCATTTTTGCAAAAAAAATAAAAAATAAAAAATGAGTGCCAGGCTACAAGTTGGGAAAAACAATTTGTATTTTTATGTTATGAAATATGGTGATCCAACATAAAAATTTAGGCCAAATGTTAGGAACCTTTTTCAAAGGGTCCAGTAATACTGTGAATTCTTTGTGCAGCAATCTTTACATTACAGATTTGCATTCAGACCCCTCATGGTTATCACAGCTGTGCAGAGAACTCGGCTTACCCAGGAGCACAGGCTGGCAGGGCCAGGTTTCTGAAGATGGAGAAAGCACAGAGTGAGCGCTGGTGATGGGCAGGACAGGACAACTCGTTTAATCCCCTGCACCAGGATACCTGCCAGCCACTCGGTACCTCTGTTGGAGGGCTTTTACACACCAGTGTCCTGCCACTTCCCTCCATAAATGTAAATCACACACTGTTGACCAGTGGAGTTCCTATTAGACTCTTCCATAAGGACAAAGATGTGATAATGACAATATTAGAGGAGTCAGAAAGGGCAGAACCAGAAAGAAGGAGTTCAAGCAGCTTTGAATTGGACCCTTTCAAAATATCTTACTCTTTGGAAAGAGCAGGGATTTTGTCTGCAACCCTTTTGTATGCAAACATGGTGAGGGTGTGTGTGTACCCCTTTTGATTGCAAGTTCCTCTGAAGGGATACGAATGTAATTGCAGGTTGGGTCACACCAAATACCCTGGATACGTGATCCGAGCACCTGGGCCATTAAGACAGGGCAGCCAAAAAAGAGAGTGAGGATCTCGTTGCCTGCTGCCCACATTAGTTGTGCCTGAAAGTGGAGGTCATGGATCCTGGGTAGCCCCTTGTTGTGGCTGTGAAAGAAGCTTCAAAGAGCAAACATCCCTGCACCCCCACCCAGGGGCAGGGACCAACGCAGGCTGTGAGAGTTGCTTGAACGTCTGTAGCTTCAGGCATTTTGCTGCCTGACACATCTCATCATCTATTGACCTAAATTCCATTTTTGCAGTTCCTGCAGGGCATTCACAGGAGGCTGACTCCACTTTGAAGATAGAAATGTTATAAATGTCAAACACCCCCGTGATTATTTACATGCAAATTTATATTGTATCAGTCATTTACATTATAGCAATCAAAATACTATAGGTCAGCAAAAGGTCAAAAGTCAACATTTTCTGCCCGAAAGTAACATGCCACTGAAAACTCTCTGACCAACTCTTAAGTTGAGCTCAGGTAGAAGAGCTGATAGCTGCCACCCATCCTTTCCTCAGATGTTCGACATGAGGCTTTCAAAACCACAATCAAGTTGTTACACACTGCCTTCCTGTGGCTCCTGAAAATACTTTCACTCCAAGTCTCACCACAGAAATGCATCACTGTAGAGCGATTGCTCCTGTGATCCATTCACAAAGTGATCCTCTTGCTCAGCTCATGGCAACCTCAACAGCCCCATCCCACTAAATTCTTTAGATCCTACATCTTTGTTTAGATCTACAGCCTGGCCCTACTCACATTAAAGTCAGTGAAAAAGAATGCATTAATTTTATTGGCACAGGATCAGTTTCTCAGGCAAGGCATTTTATCAGTTCTTTTGTTTGTTTTTGTTTTAGAAACTAGTAAATGGACTAAATAAACATATTTACTTAAAGTTATTCTCTCTTCTTTGTTCCTTTCCATTAGCAACCTATAATTTTTACCATTTGTCTGCCTCTTTTTTCCCTCCCATCCTATTTCTGAACTGTTCGTTGAATTTTCCCACATAAGGCCAAGTTCTCTTCTTTCCACTTTATTAAGAAAAACTTTGGTATCAGAGGGTGCTGTTTTTTTTTTTTTTTTCAAACTTTGCTTCTATTCTGCAATGTTTTAGTTTCCCTTGCATGAACAAATTCAGAGTTATTCACAAACTAAAGCAAGAAAAGACCTCTCTCTGCTTGATTTTCCCTTGGAGACAGTAAGAGCCACTGAATATGTAAATCGTATTTGCTGGGCACTGGAGCACATTTTCTGAGTTGGTAACTGTTCTCAGGGGATTTGTTGTAGTAAATTCCTCAAGTTTTATAGGCCAGTGGGCATAATAGGGTAAACTTAGTGGTAACAGAGAAGGAAAAATCCTTCTCCCTCAAGGAAAGAAAGATAGATGGAGAAAAATAACATAAAGCACTGGCTTAGTGAAAGAGAAGTATTTAGGAAAAGAAATACTAAGAGAGAATAACAAATATCAGTGGCTGGCAAGCCATCTACCTGAAAAAAAAATATCTAAATTTTATGTAGCAGTGTGATCTCATGAAGCAATATCCCAGCATTTGCAATATTGCCCACTGGTCTAAACAGGACCCTTCCTCACAAATACATTAAGCATTATAAGCAAGCTGGAAAAAAAAGAACATGAAAAGGAATTGAAGAAATCACCATATACATAAAAAAATAAGATAAATACGACTGATTACACAATGACTTGTGGTAAAAGGGGACAAAATCCTAGACTATTAAAAAATCTCTGTAGATATCAAAGGTTATAAGAAAAGTCAATGGATCAACCTAGGAAAGGAGGGAATGTCTGGTGAATAGTAGGGTAAAATGAAAGTTGTAAGCTGAATTTTGCTCTGAGAAATATTTGAAAAGAATATGTGAAGTAAGGGATACATACATTGCTAAGGAAAAGACCAAGTGACCTATTAAACTTCATCTCACTGTAAGATTCTGACAGCTATATTCAGAGAAAGGAATGTCACTAACCTCAATATCTTTGACAATTTCAGTAAAAGAAGTCGATCAGTCGCCTTGTTTCTGAATAAGAAAATACAAAATATTTTATTTACTGTGTAAATTATCATCGCCTGAATTATTTTGGGTGCAAACGAAAAGAACTGATGCATTTTAGGCCATCACAACTCATTCTGCAATTTTCTAATCCCTGCAGTGCAACGCAGAGACATTCCCTCACAACTGTAGTGCTATTAACCGCAGAAAGATGCCAGGTTGTTTCATATCATCCCCCTGAATCCTCCCTGCCTCCCTCTGCAGAACCGATGAGAATGATGCTCGTTGTCAAACACGCTTCCATGCACTGGGCCAAAGTTAATTACACAGGACTTAGGCTGGCTGAGACATACTTAACATCCAGCACGTGACAGCGCTCACCGTGTTGGGAAATGAATGACCGGCACCATCCTACTAACGCATGATGTAACCATTAACTCAAGGGCAGTCACAGAGAAAGCCATAAAGGAGGTAAAATCAGCAGAGCATACACACTATTTGCTAAGTGCCAGCTGTTAACCCAGGGTAGCGAGTTAATTTTTAAAGGCAGAATTTGCCGTCAGAGAGCCATGCGTGCTCCCAGGGCTCCCAGACAGATTGCACCTTGCTGGGATATGGCACCCAGTCTGGGAGCAGCGAGGATGGTGCAGACAATTTTTCTTCCTGGGCTTGTCTGTTGTCATTACCTCTTTTGCTACATTTTACGAGTCCGGCTTCCAGATGGCAATTTATAGCTCAGCTGAATAATAAAAAAGGGTAATTTTTCTCCCTGTTTCGTAGATGCATTTTTTCATTGGGATATACAATGTATATCACAGCAAATGTACGTCATGTTTTCAAACATGCTGAAAAGGCATAGATAGCAGACTAGGAAAAATTTTCCCTTGAATGCTTTTACCTATGGTGGGGTAGAGAAGGGACGGAGGAATTGCTGGCTCCTCTCCCCTGCCTCCTGTGTGCTGAGCGGCTGACATCGTGTGCATTGACCCACACCTCACAGCCAGACATGTGGAAGGGCAGCCGCCCATATAGATAAGGACAATATCTGCTACTGGGTTTCCAACAGGAAGTTCCTTTACTTTGGTTTGCTTTGGTATTTATTTTTGAAAATAAATTAATTTAAAAAGGTGGTTCCTTTGCTTGCAAAGTATTTTAGGTCTGTCTTTGGGTAATCAGTCTCTGATGTAAACTGGTTCTGAGCTGTTCCATTAGTCTATGGTACTGGGCAATGAACAAGTGCTTGAGGATGGTGCTTGTGAGCTCTCAGGACCTGTTAGCATTCCTGATTTTCTGAAACTACATTTCTGGCCCCACTGCTGTAATTAATAAAGCTGAGGGGTTTGTGTGTGTGTATGTTTGTATGCATGAACTCCTGAAGCAAGTAGTATCTGAGTTCATTTTCTCTGGGTCACTCAATGCTGAATCCGCCCTGGTTGCTTCTCAGACCCTATTGATGAGCATGCCTATGTCCTATACCTGTTCTTTATAAAAATAACTTGTACAGTGTATTATTGCAGCAAGATGGTAATAATTGTTTATATAGTGGGCATCTTTAGAGCTAACTTGGTACAGGTAGTGCTTTCATTAAGCTGTCTAATGCTGTATGTTTTTTTGGAAAAGGCATTAATATCCATGTTATCATTTTACTCTTTTGTAGCTTTTCCCCTTTCAAGTGGGTAATTATTAGAATTTATACAATTTTATTGATATTTAGGCTACACATCAAGTATTCAGTCATGTAGTGTCTTGGAGAAAATGTTGGTGAGCCTCTAAAATATACAGTTCTGCCACAGTGGGTCCCTAGCACACCTTCAGACCAGGCACTGATTTTCAAACCGAGTAATTTTTTACGATGATAATCACACTGTCCTTTATCACATCCTGAGTAGTGCAATATAGTGCAGAAAGTGCTTCCATCTCTGAGGGAGAGAAATTACTTTTCATTTTCTGTGTTATAAGTGACTATTTAGGCCTGAATTCATCTACATACCTTACCTCTCCTACACTAATTAGAGGCCTGCTCTCATTAGGTACCATCTGCAGCCAATGGAGAGAGACAGACACTTCTGCAGGGTGATTCCTCCCCCCTCACCTGCGTTCAGGATTGGAGATGAGGCTTAGAGGTTCCTGCAGGGTGAATCTGGGATGACTGCATTCCTCAAGTAGGACCTCAGCCAAAAATGCCTGAAGTTACCTGGGTGAACTGCATCATAGCATCTAATTCTTACAATTTTAACCATTTATTTGTTAGGTCTGTGGGCCCAGCTATGCATCCATAATTTACTCAGTCATCAGAGGGAGAAGAGATATCCTGGCAAAGATAAATCTACTAGATGGTAACAGATAGATAGACACAATGAAATATGCTCTAAAAGTTCCTGTCTTTTTTCATCAATGACAAAGAGTGTTTGGAGTAAATATCTTAGAGGAGGCACCTAACTTTAAGACAGATGAGAGAAATCCCTTCCTAAGTGATAAAGGAAAGTATCAATTTGGCAGCTCAACAGACTGTAGTGATCTTTTAGTTTATCCAGTAGGATAAAACAGGCAGCAGGATGCAAACTTCCCTGTAATGTTCAGTGAGCATCATTCAAAGTTACTAGGCTCTGACTTGCCAGAAGAGTGGGGAAATAGCTCAGTCTTCATTGACATTAACTCAATTACTTTCATCTGCGCTGTAACTTTTATGTCAGAGAGCTAAACAGTCACTATGCTGATGTTATGTAATGTAGCAGGTAGTTAAGATCGAGTAGTTAAGATATTAGCAGAGCAGAATGGAACTGAACTTTCAACTTAATTGTGATGCTGTGACAAAGGAAAAAAAATAGATTTCACTGTAGATATTTTGAATCCTTAAAGAGAAGGGATGGAGAAAGGACCAGTATTGCTTGAACATGGAATAAAGATTACAGGTTTCAGAAAGATTTCAAATTTCTTAAGCCTTAATCACTTATTTTTGGTAACAATACTTGCAATTGATTTTTAGTGCTATTTTTTGTCATGTTTAAGCATTTAAAGTTTCTTAAAAGTCCTAGTAATCTGTAACCATAGTTTGTGCAAGTATGAACAACTGGCCGCTATGCCAAGAAATTCCTCATGAGGCTACACAAACCAGCCTTGGAGAAGTGGCTTAGTATTGGCTTGTGCGGTCTGAGATGTGGCAGAATGATGATCAAGTATGAAGTTAGAGTGTAGCTTATTCTAGTGTTACTGGCTGCAGTGTGCAGAAATTCAAAGTTTGGTTTTGCTCAAGGAGGAAACAAATGACCTTGAAGCTGATGTTTTCACCTGGGCAATTGAAAAAAAAAAAATCATGGGCCTGTATTTTTAAACCTACTTATTAATTCTGGCTGGTGCAGTGTCTAAGTAACTATCTTGAGACTACTGATTAAAATTTCCGAATCACTAAGGAAGGGTAAAGAGATTTCACTGCTTCTGGAAAAAATATATGTCACCAGAAACTGGTAGGCAGCTTTGGAAATGGGGACTTTGGTCCCCATATCTCTACACTGCCTTTCAATGAGAAAGTGTACAGCCTTTAAAGGCTTTATCTAGCAGTCAGTCCTGTGGTATGTCTCATCTCTTTAATTATTATGTTGTCTGACATACCTGTAGCTAAAAGGCATTATGTATCAGTCAACCTAAAGAAAATAATTTGAAGTCAGACACATTTAAATACTGCAAAATTCAAAGAACAGACTCCTGAGAAGGTTCTTTGGAGATCATCCGATTATCCCCTGCTTTCCAAAGTTACGATTTCTTATAACTATAGCTTCTTTGAAAGATCTCCCAGCTCTCCATTCCTTCATCTGTTTTTAGTCATTCCCCCCTTTCACACCTATTAAAACTGCCACATTTTCCTTTTCCCGTCTAAAGACTAAATAAATGTCCTTTGTTCCCTCAGTTTGGGGGCTTTTTTACATCTTTCTGGTACTAATGTGTTTTCCTGATCATTTTTCTTTCCTTTTTTTTTTTCAACAAATTACTTCAGCATAATCTTTCTGCTCATATCTAACCAGTATTGAAATATTTACAAGTAAAAAGAAGCTGTTCTAGGCCAAAAGAAAGCTGTAAATTAATAATCTCATACTCCAAATGAGTGCCATGTTTTGGTTTCACGACAGTTACTCTGACCCAAAGAAGCTGACGCAGACTCAGCCTACAGAAAGTGGATCTGGACAAGTTCTTACAGAGTGACCATGAGGCAAGACTCACCTTTCCCTCCCACCTGGTGCTGCATATAAAGTGCTGCATGCTTTCGCATCCATCATATAAACACCTCCAACTATGCAAAGCTACAGCACGTATTTAAGGCAGTGAAGCAGAACCAGAGCAAGATGTATATTAATTGACTGTAAACCTATTCCTGAGATATCCAGCACTGGGTCACAGATAATTATCAGTTATAAAACTGTTTGAACTAATAAATAAATAAATAATAAAAGGTTGTCTACTGAATGCTGTAGTGAAATGGTTGTGCATCCTATGGAAATACGAAGTGTTTGACTTTGTGGTGCTGCTGGCGGAGGGTCCAGTGGAACAACGCAGATCAGGGAGGCAAGTATTCCACTTAGAACGTGTACTATAGCAGCCTTCACTGCATGAAGGGGCTCAGATGTATTTGTGAAATATCTTGAAAATGAATGATTTCCCTAATCTTTCCTTAATAAAGGCCTACTACTATAATGAAGTCCTACAGTAAAGGTTTAAGAAACAGGAGACTCTAATGAACTCTAATCCATTATCAATTTCCTCTTTTATCTGGGAGTGCATGAATTTAAGAGTAATGTGACAGGAGAGAAAGAGATGCTGCTTTCACATGCATGTACTGCTGATATAGCACTCGTGGTGAAATTCCTGCAGGATTTCCCCAGGTTGCAAAATCTTCCCTCTTTCTCAGTAAACTGATCATTTCCTTTATGTTCAGAGAAACATCTGTCATAGATGATTTACTCAGTGGATTTTGGGGGATTTTTGGATTTTTCTTCCTTCTGTGTTGACGAAACATGATCTACAACAATCCTACATAAAGCTTTTTTACTTCTAAGTCTCTGTCTTGCTCTCATGTTCTGTTTGTTTCATAATGATTGAATTACAGACGGTTTTGCTGGCAAGTTCAAATCCGCATGTAGGGGTCTGAAAGATGGAACTGGAAATAAATTTGTTTCACTCTGTTTTATACAAGTATTCCAGAAGTTCATATATCACCTTTACATAGACGATTGTAGAACAGAGTCAAGCATAGAAGAAACTGTAATGGTTCTCAAATGCCTAGTTGAAGTGTATCAAAAATACCCTCCAGTAATTCTATTTTATATTGCAAAGAATTAAACTATCGGAAATCAAATGCAGTCTAGATATGAAAGTCTCACAGAAACAGCAATTTCCTAAAGCTATTCCTTCAGGGCCTAAAAATATTGGGCAACGCCATGTTGAAGTGTAAAGTAATTTTTATAACGTACAACAATGTTTTGGGACTCTGTATGATAAATAACCCCTGAACGCTGACATTGCTGCCCAGAACCACCATTTCACTTGCCATGGGTCTCCCTGAATTTGCTTTGGCACTGGTCTTTATGACTCCAAGTAGTTCTTTTTATGCCTTTAATATGTAGATGGGTAGCCTGGGAAGACACTTACCGTTCCTATACTGCTTTGCAATCCAAATGAACTGCTACCTCTGCAGCTTTCAGAAGTCATTTAAATTCGTTTCACAAGCAGGTGAAACACTTCAGAGGCAGTTTATAATGCAGATTTTCTTTAAGGCCACATTCCAACTGTGTTAGAAGGTGTGGAAACTCGCTGGTGGTGGAGCCGGGTGGTAAGCAACCTCCTGTCCCAGCCTCCCTGAAAAACCTTGTGTTGGTTTTATTTATTTATTTATTTTTAAAATTCAAATTTAGGTAGTCATCCTGACAAAAAGCATTTATGACCTGCTTTAATTAGCACTTTTCTCAGCAGGCATAGTAAATTGGACTTTTTTTTTTCTTTTTCTTTTTGAAGGTGACAGATGGATCTGTTTCTTCAAGCCTTCTAGTGAACAGAGATTCCTATTAATTTAATTTTTTTTTTTGAAAGTTATTTTACAAGTGCATAAAGACCTTGTCAGACTGGGTTTATAATTGCTTGTGATGTAGTTCGTGATACAGAAATCACAAGGAAAAATTCTTGGGTCTGATTCCTCTCTTCTGGCAGAAACAAATCAGGAATATCCTCTGGTGAAGTCTAAGCCAGACAGAATTCTTCTGTACAGATGTTATAAATGGATAGTAATCTATTTCTGATTTCTGCAGAAGTGATGTGTTAGACAGCAGCAGGAAAATAAACTCAAAATGTTAATAGAGAGAGAAGCCTCTGGAGCCCCTGAACTTCTCTTAAAACAGGGCAAAGATTAATTAGGATCTCTTAGTACCTACATCTCGAAACACCCTTCCAGTGCATGAATAGTTATGGCAAAGCTTTAATGAGTTTTTACTCTCCTTGACTTCACAGGCAGGGTGGAAAAAAAAAAAAAGCAGACTCAGCAGGGAAGTTTTGAATGCTCAGGAAAAAGAACTAATTTAACTGCAGGAAGGTCTCAGAAGAAAATCCTTGAGATCAAACTCCAAATCGAGTTCAATACACGCAAACGTGAAGAGAACAAAAACCCATCAATCAAACACACTGTATAGTACTGCTGGATGGGAATTTTTTGATGATTTTTTTTAAAGAATATTCTAGTCTATTTAAAAAAAAATAAAGCAGAAGACCAAACTGCAACCATAGGCTTCTCAGTTAAATTTATGCATGTACATATTGACTGGTTAAATACTGTTTCTCACAGTTTGAAATGTGTAGTGGCAGTGCTGGTATGCCTTGTTCTGGCTACTACTGCAGTCCAGGACCTGCTGTGTTAAGGTGAGATAGAGCTGAAGATGATTTTGGCTAAGCAGCGCTGCCCACATCTGTATTGTCCACCTCTGCTGCACACGTAGAGCGCTTCCAGACGAGAGATGGAAGGGCAGTGGGCAACTGTAACACCTGTGGTCACCCCAGCCAGAGCTGTGGGGGAATATTTCCAGGTATGCTCCTTCCTCGTCTTCTGCTGTCATTCTGCCTGTTCATACACACAGACACAACCTGTCACAAAACAACAGTCAGGAAACAAGGTCTTGTCTTTCATGAGCCTTGCATGTATCTTTGCTTGGGGCAGTGATACGTCTCTGTGTTTGGGGTGGAGGTCAGTATTATTCAATAAAGATGGTTTATTGCTGGTCAGTATCTTAAGTGATATGTTCTACCCCACATTGTTCTTGGTGACTATGAGGATGGAGAATATTAACTTGAATTTTGTATATCTTCCACACAAATAACTTCCAGGTAGTTTATGTTTCCCTAATGGGGGAAAAGTTCAGGCCTGCAGGATTCATGTTGGCACCAAAAAGTAAAGTCTGGCAAGTGAGAGTGAGAAGCAGGATTTACTGTTGTCCAGTATGCTAAATGACAAGGATTTGTGATTTTAGGGAAGACTATGAAGTGCTCTTTGAACTCCCTAGTTACAATGGAAAGGATCCATGGTGGTTTATCTCCTTTTCTATGCCAGGTCGGTGAGGACATCTGCTTCCCTCTCTTTGCACATATGCTTTGAGCCAGTCCATGGGGAAGGGATCACTTTCTAGATATTCATGTCAGTGGGCATGAATAGGCCAGTGGGCTTATTCTCGGTAAAGACACAACCCCAAGCATCTGTTGTATTAATGAATGTGGGGTCACTGGTGTAAGTTCACATAGATGCACTAGAGCTACGCGCGATGCAGTGACTTTCAGCAGTGAGAACGTGGGACTGGGTGAGCTTCAGAAGCATCTTGTGCTATTGCTGTTGGTTTAAGCTGGAGTTTAGTTTCCCAAACCTTTTTGCAGTTGGGCTGGGTGAGGGAATGGTGTCTCTTTGTCTACTATTCTTTATTAAAGCTGCTGCTTTCAATATGTACACAGAATACACAGGAATATATCTTTCTTGACATAAAACCATTTCACTCAGATTGCTTTTAGCTTCCACATCTGAAGTTATAACTTGAAAGTGCTTTGGCATAGATTGACATGAAAGACAATGAGACATGAAAGGCAATCAGGTAAATAAGAAAATTCTTATTTACAAATTTATATAGTGCCTATTGTCATGGCAGCTTGGCAGTGGCTTAGAAAGATTCAAATGTAAATTAACTATGTCATTCTCAAAACTAAAATTAGTTAGTTACGCAAAAATGAAAAAAGAAGAAGAGCCTTCTATAATTTCTTTAAAAGCTTAGATCTGAGTCCTAGAAGGCACAGAGTGCAAACCACATTGTGGGAAGCCTGCCAGTGGAGAGCTGTGCTGCCCATCAAAGGACTTCTTCAGCTTGTACAGAGAAGCACGAGTCAGAAGTAGCCTTGCATATGCAAACGCGTCAGCCCCACAGCAGGGAAAATGATAACTGCAGAAGTGTGGTGCTGTGCCCAAACGAAAAGCTCCACAGAGGCAGCGCCAGCATAGATGCTCTGCAGAACTGTGTGTGGGACAGAATCCTGCCCATTTGATCCAGGGGGGCTTTTAGTCTCAGAAGATGCAGTGCTGAACTGTCCCACAAAGAGACCAGCTCAAGTCCTAAAAGTAGTCCACACGTTAGAAATGAGCTGTGCCAAATTAGAACAATGCTACGGGTGAAAAGGTGAAATGTATTAGTCTGCTCTAATGCTTTCAGGACCCAGGCTTCTGCCTCTGCATTGTGTTGTGCTACATAGGTAAACTGTCTTATTTGGAAATCACAAAGGAAAATCTTCTTTGGGCTCCATTACATGACGCGGACATAGTCAAATGCCACACTGCACAGTGGAAGTTTTCAAAATGACTTGAGCTGCTGCAATACAACAGAGGGTTCTAGTGTTTAGACAACCTGACTTGCCATCGTTCAGGAGATACTGCCACCCAGAAAGTTTATGCATATGTAGGAAGGGTCCCAGCTTAAACCACAATATGCTCCCAAAATCCCTGATTTTGTATGTCACCTCCATCCTGGTGCAAGATAGGGAAGTGCACTGTTTTCTGTGGCTCTTCCCCAGTGCCCTGGTTTCTCATACAGCCTCAGACCAGTAGGGCCTAGAAAATGGAAGACCTACAGCTTCACTAGCACCTAACATGGCTCTGTCAAGCAGAAGAGAACGCAGGTGACAGTTGCTGTGATGGCCCACCTCTATGAGTAGCTAGACCCTGTGGGGTGCCTGCGCGGAGACTTGGCACAAATCTCCAAAAAGCAGTCTGAATTCTTTAGGCAGGAACTAACAAAGTACTGTATAATGTACAAAGGAAAATATCTAGAAAATCATGACCAAAGGAAAGGTATGGTAAATAATGACAAAGTCATGTGACAAAGATCTATCCGCAATAAGCTGGGAAAGCAAAATCCAAGACAAGCCAAACATATGTGCTGCCAAGCCAAACTGCTGGAGCGATCAGAGCTCCCATATCTTATCTGCAAGGGCTACAACGCTGCCCAGGTCTGGTTTCAGGTGAGGGCAGTGCACAGGAACACTTAGAGTACTGCTGCAGTGGTGGCCTTGCTGCTGGTAGCTGTGTCCTGCTTGCATGGTGTCTACTCCAGCTCCTGCCAGTGCTGAGATCATAGGCAACCCATTACAGAAAAGAAGGGAAGGAGACCTTAAGCCTGTTTGAAGCATTTCTTCTGCTCCACTTCTGGGTTGCAGAAACAAGCTCCATAATATTTCAATTTGGACACGGTAGCCTCCACAAAGGGAGTGAGTTATGGGATTAAGCCCCATATTGTGAAGTGCTGATGGAAAAGAGCATCCTGATGTAAACTGGAGCACAGACTCTATGGCAGAGCTGGTGGGTAAAGATATTATGGAGCCAGTCCTTCTGCCTGGGGGAGGTGAGGGTTATGGTGGGCACTTTGGAGAAAGGAAGGTTGGAGGTGGTCTTGAACTGTGCTGGAACAGAGAAAGAGAAGAGCACCTCCTTGAAGGGTGAGCTTAGGAAAAGGTGACATGGTATGTGAAAGGGAGGATTTGACCTGTGACTGCGGGTAACAGGATAGTTACTGAGAAATGTTTACATGTGCCTTCATGCCTTCCTCTGCTGAGAGATTGTACTGGGTATGTGTGGCAAGGGTTTGGTAACAGGGAGGGTGCAGGAGTGGCCTCTGAGCAGAGCCCAGCAGCTGCCCCATGTCAGATAAGAGTCAGTTCTAGCCAACTCCAAAAGGGACCTGCTGCTGGACAGTGCCAAGCCAATAAGCGACATTGTTTGCACCTCTGTGAGAGCAGATTTAAGAACAGAGAAAAAAGCTGCTGCACCACAGCAGCTGGGAGAGCAAGGAGTGAGAAGCAGCCCTGCAGACCCCCAGGTCAGTGCAGAAGGAGGGCAGGAGGTGCTCCAGGCACGCAGCAGCAGTTCCCCTGCGGCCTGTGGAGAGGCCCCTGGTGGAGCAGGCTGTCCCCCTGCAGCCCATGGGTCCCACACGGAGCAGATCTCCACGCTGCAGCCCGTGGAGGAGCCCCCGGTGGAGCAGGTGGATGTGGCCTGGAGGAGGCTGCGGCCCATGGAGAGCCCCCGCAGGAGCAGGCCCCGGGCCGGAGCTGCAGCCCGTGGAGAGGAGCCCACGCAGGAGCAGGGGGTCTGGGGGGAGCTGCCGCCCACATGTGGGGGACCCGTGCTGGAGCAGTTTGCTCCTGGGGGATGGACCCCGTGGTACGGAGCCATGTGGGAGCAGTTCTTGAAGGCCCCACAGGCTCAGTTTGGGAAGGACGGCATCCCGTGGGAGGGACCCCACGTGGAGCAGGGGCAGAGAGTGACTGTGAAGGAGTGGGGCAGACAAAGCGTCAGGGACTGACCACAGCTCCCATTCCCTGTTCCCCTGTGCCACTCGCGGGGAGGAGGTAGAAGAGGGTGGATGGGGGGAAGGTGGTTTTTGTTGTTTTTTGTTTGTTTGTTTGTTTGTTTTCTCTTCTCAGTGTTCTAGTCCTCTAGTTATAGGCAATAACTTTCTCTAATCTCTCTATGCTGAGTCTGTTTTGCCCATGACAATAATTGTTGAGTGATCTCCCTGTCCTTATCTCAACCCTTGAGCCCTTTTCATTCTATTTTCTCCCCCTTTCCCTTTCAGGAGGGGGAGTGAGAGAGCGGTTGTGGTGGAGCTCGGCTGCCCAGCTGAGTAAAACCACCACAGAGATGAAGTACCAGGGAAGAAGGATTCATCTCAGTGGGGTCAGACTGGCTGGAGTGCAGGGGATGTGTGAAGAGAAAGGGAGAAGGGAAGGGAGACACCACGTCCTCAGCTCAGCCCCCTGCTTCCCGTCTGTCCACCAGGTGTAATTAACATTGCAATCCATTCTGCCAAAGTCACAAAGTGGAATTTTGCCACTGATTAATAATGGGAGAAAACTCAATTCCTCTGTTCTTTGTTCTTGAGGCAGCAGAGTTCAGGTTTGCCTACATTGCTGAAAAGCTTTGGGCCACTTCTGCCTTTGCACATTACATATGCGACTTTATATCTGTAGCATTCAGTGATATAAACTGTGCAGTATTTGCATATATTTACCAGCTTCTCTTCCCATCTGGCTTCAGACATCTCCTCTTTTATTAGCTGCCAGCTGTGGCTCTCCTGTTTTTTTATTATTATTATTGTTATTTTTATTTCTTTTTTATCTTCTGATGCCCCACAATCAGCAGGAACACCTTCCAGTTTGTGTCATATAAGAGTGAAATCAAGAGCCACCTAACAGCCACACTCTTATGATTTGGAGGAGCACAGAGACATTTAGCATCAGGTTATTGGGTTGAATCCAGCTCATTCAGTAGCAACTGGAAATTGTTAGTGTCTGCTGATGAGCCGGCAGCTGTGGGGCGTGACACTGGGGGCTCTTCTCCAGTTGCTAATGGACAGATGTCCACATCATAAACACACAGACAAAACTAACACTTTTGCTGGCAGTCTCAGCAGGGGACTGACACATTCAGCGGGCAGTGAGGCTGTTTGTAATGCTGGGCAGTGACCACAGAGAAGCCCCAGAGTACCGGAGTGAATAATTTGCTGACCCCTGTTGGGCTTGCTGTGGGGATGGGAACCTTATGTACCAGCAACTGCAAGTCTTGCTTTGAAAGAAATAGTTTAATGATAGAAGCCAGAGGGGATGTTGCTGAATGTCTGAGACAAACTAGTAGGTTAATGAGGTGTGAAGAATGGTTTGGTCATAGTTCCTCTTCCCTCCCTTTTGTTTCCCATACCCCTGCAGAGCCATTTCCACATCTCCTCAGGCTTCTCAACTTTCATTCTGTCCCACAACATCATTACAACCAAGCATGGCAATGTTTCCTTCCTGTTTTGAGAATTATTTCACTTATTTACTTAATACTGAAGCCAGCAAAAGTCTTATTCTGGGAGGAAATTCATATTTGACAACGGTAATGGATGCTAGACCACAAGATAGGCGGTAAAGTTGCAGGGTAGGATTCTGTCCATAAGGCTGCTGTGGAGTGGATCCTGTACCACAAAGATGCAATGTTACAGGAGAGAAAAACAGTGCTACAGGTGAAGTGGCAGAGCCTTGCAGTGTATAGCTTGGGCTGAAACAACAAAGGCTTTTTGAAAACAGCTACCATGCATCTCAACAGCAATTTGACCTGAAAGGTCTCATTATTGTGTATAATGCAATCTCACACAGAAAGCTGGCTTAATAGTTTCCATGAAGGAAAATACTTTCTTTTACAAGCACATCGAGTGAAAAAAATCAATCCAGACAAGAACAAATTTTAGAATTTCAAGACTTTTACCAATTAATATTGTGTTAAAATGTTTGTGTAATGTGCAGTAGCATGTTACTGTGGAACAATGACATGAATATATGTTAATATTGAAAAAATCTTCATCCTTCATCGTAGGAGACTCTTTGCCTTAGAGTATATTTTTATCATAATTTTAGAATGATTTTATAAACTATTATTTTCTAAACCATTATTTCTAAATTATTCTTCTAAATAATTACTTAAAATCAATGTAAAACATTAATTCTAAATGGCAGCTCACCTTAATGATTGTAAAATAACCGTGTATTTTGGCTATTTTGTCATTTGTGAATTTATCATTGGATCCATTATATACATTTATGAAGGATATGTCATGCAGTACTGAAAACAGTAAAAATACAAAACAAAAAATACAAAGAAAACACTACATGTAACATTTGAAATGACAAATTTTTTTCCACAGTGAGACAAAAGACTTGAGACCGACATCAACTCCAAAGTTGATGAGCTCCAAAGCTGCTGAGGGAGAAATGGATCAGGTTCTAAGCTGCCTTATTACAAGCAAAATGGAAGGCCTACAGCTGAAAACAGTTATAACCCATGGCACCTCCTGCCATCCCATCGTTGTGGGAAGCCCTCATCCCACAGGGCTGTGTGAGTGTGATTAGAACGAGGAGTTTGATGACAGAGGAAAGTTGTTCCATCACCTTTACGTGGATGGTAACATGCCCTACGTCAGCGTCCACTAGGGATGCTGGATCTCCGTGAGAGCAATCAGAGGGCACTGCGGTGCTCAGTTCAGTGATCCCCATCCTTAGCAACCTCAGGATCTGCTCCCCAGTGGATAATTTTCCCTGCTACCTTGTTTGCCACACAGCATGCATGCATTTCCTATTGGTACCTATGCTTGGGCACCATGGAAGGCAGTCTTCCCCCCCCCCCCCCCCCCAACCACGGAAAAACTTTTGCCTCCATTGGTCAAAACACTGGTGCATCAAAAAGCAAAAGTAAGTTGAAATGTAAGGTATTTCTTTCTTTAGACAAAACAAAACAAAACAAAACACACAAAAAAGCAGCCTCTTTTAAAACTTTTGGCATTTGTGAGGTATACTATAAAACTAGTTGTAAGGTCTTCGACAGGTAATGTTTTGTCACAGTGCTCACTGCAATCAGCTATGACAGGAGACACCCTTAATCAACTTCCCTATAATTATGCTAAGGTTTTCACTAAATGACAAATCCCAATTGGCTGGGCCAGAGCCCTGCCTTTCCAGACAAGGCTAATTATATTGTCCACTCACCCGTTCATTCATTCCAGCAAGTCCTGACCTGTGGTATCATGTAGGTGAGTATTTACTTTTTATTTTTATGTTGCTTGAATTTTTACTATTTTGACATTTAAAGTGAAGGTAAATCTCAGTAGGACTTTTCAGAAGGATTGTCAGGAATCATGACATGTAACAACCTAACCACCTTGATGAATCACGTATTGAACTTCTGCCGAGTGTGATACTATCAGCTATTTTTCTCTCAGCAAGTTTTAATATTTTTTTTTTCATTCCAAGTGATTCATTGAACTATTACACACACAAAAGATTACTTATAAGCAGTAAATATGCAGCTGACATAGCTATTGAGTAAAATCTGTGTGTACATATCAACAAAATAGCTAAAACCAGCTTAGTCGAAATGACACTTTTTAAACTTTTTAGGTTTGACAGGAATCAGTTTCATCTACAGGCAGGAGTACACTACCACAGGATTTTGTTTCTTTAGGAGTCTATTGGAATAAACTTACTTTTGGGGAAGCTGAGTAAGAACCTATTTGTCCCTAGTGAATGTTTGTAGTCGGGGTGAAAAAGGATGAGACCTTAATGTTTTCAACATTTCAACTCAGGTAAATGATATGTTGCAGGTAATAGTTATTTTTTATACAAAGCCACAAATGGGCGAGGCAATCCACAAAATATCAAAGGGAACAGGTTTGAGTCAGAGTTGCTTGTAAACAATAGAGCAAATGCTGGGCAGATCCTGCCCAGGTACAGGTTGGTGTGGGTTTCTGCTGAAGCCACTGGAGAGGAGAAACCTCAGAGAAGGTGTGGAGGTGGGTGACATCTCCAGGTTGAGAGAGAGAGCAAAGCCTGAATGGCATGCGCTGTCCAGGTCACAGCTCCTGGCGAGTGGTCCAAATTCAAGACATTAGGCCTTTTATCCTTAAAAACAGTAGAGTTCATTATGCCTCTTGGCCTTGCTGTTTAGCCAGGATTTGTTGGAGTTTGCAGGTTATTTCAGTTAGAAGAAAAACTGATGATGAGGTCAGGTATCCTCGTTGTTTGGCACTAAGAACCATACAAGCTATTGCCTTTGTAGCAGTGGCAGATCCAAAGAAACAGAAATTGTTACTTCCTGAGAGCTGCAAGCTTCTGCTTTCCAGCTCCCTTACTGTAAATCCTTTTCTTTAGGCTTTCTCTAAGGGTTATGCTAATGTGCTTGCTCAGGCAGGTCCAACTGAGCTCCTTTTTCTTTTCATCTGAAACTGTTAATTCTTTGCATAACCATTTCCCCAAACAGTGCTCGATAATGCTAATGTCTCCTTTATAAATCACCAGTGTTCTGCATAGCTTTGTACTCACCTTTGTTTTGAGACTTTGACATCTGCTTACCCATCTCTCTCACTTATCTCCAGGGATGGGTGGCAATTACACTGGCTCCTTGGTATTAGGAGGTTTATCAAAATAACAAAAGACTAGGGAGATTGTGAAGAAACAGAGGGTGAACGGGGATGCAGTAGGAAACAGTAGGAAAGAGAAATTATACTTTGGGAAGGTTCATTTTTTAATGTGGTTTCATATTTTCCTCTGATTATATTTATTTATGTACAATCATATGGGAGAAAGGAATATAGAATGAATTACAGTCCCAGGGGAGGAAGTTTTTTTAAGAGGGAGCATTTAGTTATAACACAAGAGAACCTGAAATCTCCCACTGTGAAGGCAGATGTTAATATATAAACTGGTACTGAGGTTAATAATACGTATTTTTTCAAAGGCTAATTCTGATTTGAGGACCTCCCTTACCTCTCCCTCCTCTTGTTCTAGTTATAAAGCACATTTTTTTTTTTTTTTCAGAAAAAAGGGCATAATTTTGTGACTGAAACTGTTTCACATTCTGAATTGTCTGCTATGGTAATTATAAAACTGCATTACTTAAAGAGGATTAAACAAAGGTCTATTCTGTCTCTTCCAGAGATGTCTACAACAGTCTCACCTCTTTCAAAGACACAGCTACTTTTGTACACTGTAGATCATTTTTTCATATTAATTACTACAACAAGATCATGATTTGCTGGGGGGGAAATATTCTTAACACAGATGTGAAATGCCATCTTCTTTGACCAAAAATGTGCTGTAGTTATATTTCTGTGCTGCATGGAAGGCTTGCAAGGAAAGAATATCATGTGTTTATCTGTTCAGTTCAGCTGTCTGGTTTTCAGAATAACACTCCTATGAGAGGTGATGAACATACATGTTTCTTAATGGAGTATTGTAATCCCCCAGGTTATTGGCTCCCCTTGAGACCATCCACACACCTGTAGGCATAACACTGTCTTGTTTGGAAGAGCTCACTTGCAAGATCTAGTAAACTGCCTAGGAAGCCTGTTTTTGTTCTGCAGCTCCAAGTGCGTGGCCATCTGCACTACAGCTCTCTTGCTAAAACTGCTGTCCAAAAGAGTTTTAAATGATACCGGAACACAAGGTCTGGCAGCAAAGTAAAAGACATTGGGCATTTTAGGAATGGAATTACAAAGTGTTATTTTGATGAAACTATTCAAAGATTATTTAATTTACTGAGTTGTGTCCCCATGGGATAGGGGAATTGATGAAAATTACACCTACAACCTTGTCAGGCAGTTAGAGGGAAAAACAGGTTGAAAGCATGGGCTAAAACAGAAAGCAGGTGTTGAGTTTTTTTCTGAAGGCTTCTAATTAGAATTATTCAATAGGGTTTGGTGTGATACAGTGAAGAATATTTAACTAAAAACAGACCAAAGGAAAACACTGGTTGCCTTTAAAAATGGGTCTGTGATTTGCCCAATATTCTATGTGAGGGTAGTAGTAATGTAGTACGGAAATGTGATTCAAATCTACCCCCAATATGAAGTGTGCTTTAATTAGCTGTTTACTAATTGATATTAATGGTAGATATATATTTTTCACATGACATTGACTAGTAGTGCATATTTTTAATAATTTCAAAGCCTGCTACGGAGTTCTGCACAAGTGACAAATAATGGACTCTTATCTTGTCCTTGATTCCTCTGCAATGGAAACTGTCATTACAGAAATTGAGTTCTACCAAGCCTAATTATACACAATACAACAACAGAAATTTTCCAAATACTATTGGAAATGTGTTCAGACAGTTTATTTGGCTAACTCACAAAAAAAATTAGAACATCAATAAACAGGCTGCTAGGATATTACAGAACTTTACAGAATTCAGAATTAGAACTTGCAAGAGAAAAAAATGAGAAATGGAGTATAGAAAAATAATTGGAAATATTAACAAAAACATATAGCAAAAATGCATGTAAATAATCAAACAGTAGTTTGACGAAATCTTTCATATATACATTTTTATAGGAAGGCTATTTACAACCTGGATGCTCATCTACTGACCTTTACATCGACATATTTTGATTTCTTCCACGGGCAATTTAAAATCCTCTCAAGCTGGGAATGCCAGCACAGAAATTTGTTTGGAGATTTTCTCAGGCTTCAAGTCCTCACACAACCATTGCCTTGTACTCAAAACCAGAACTCAAGAATGGGAGTAAGCAATCATGAAAGAGCTGTTTTGGCAGTCATTGATGATAAGGACAGCTACAGCACTGGGGTGTAGTTTGACAAGCAGTTCTTAAATTGTCTGTGCTGGCTAAACTAGCCAGTTTTGCTGGTTCGTGTAGTTAGTCAGAAAAAAACCCTTCCTCTCTTCCCTTTTGGCTGAGGTGTTTTTAACTTGAGCAACTCATCGTGTGGCCCCACAGACAGTTGTAGTAGTTCAAGTGAGAAGATTATATTGAAGTGAGGTGGAGTTTTAGAAGCCTGTCAAAATAAATGCTTACCAAATTCTGACTTCACATCTCAGTCCATTTCTAACAATGAGGTTAAATCCTACTATGCGAAGGCCATCCTTCATGCTTAATGTTTGATCAGGTTGAATTTGCCATCAGCTGTGCAGCACATATGGTTCATACTTAGAGAGTTGTACCTTCTTCCCAAGGAGCTCCTTACCCCTCACAAGCGTTAATGTTATTCTCACAATGTCTGGGTGTGTTTGTGTTAATCGAATATCATTGCCTTCTATTTTAGAAATTCCCAAATGACCCAAGTGGGGAGTGCAATGCAGTTGCAGGATTATTCTTCCATTCCTTCTATGGCTCTGTATATGACTCTGATACCTGCTTGTAACGAACAAACAGCCTCGTGCCCAGGATATTCACCTCTAAAAGGAGCACAAGGGTTTAAATCATCTCTAGGTTGCAGTTCCAGCAGCACTGGTGGTTTCACACAGTTTTTTCTACTGATCCCTTAAAAATACAGATATTGACAGTGTGAACTGCTAACAGTGTGAACTGCTTTGATCCTCTTTCAGGGAACCATGAGTCTATGAACTGTATTGGTATTGATGGTACCTTTGGTTTAAAGAACAAACAAACTTTGGATTCAGCTTCAGGTTCCAAGTTTAAATACACTTGAATTGACTAAGTTATGTCTATTTATTTCAAGGCTAAACTTGGATTCTCACGTTTAATTTTCATAAAAAAAAAAAATCTAAATTCTTCTAACACATCAGAAATATAAGTGAAAGAGCACATCCAATAATTTTTGATAGGACATATAATCAGGTTATGGTGCATAATATTTGTGTGAAGCTCAAGTGTACTCCTCTCCATTTTATTTTCTAACTTTTTTTGGCCAAGTGGGTCATTTGTTTTCAGGGTCACATAATATGGCCCAGTTCTATGACTGTAGCTTCCAAAATATGGGAGCACACTTGTATTTTCAATCATGTGTGTTTCTGCAGTCCAGTTTATGCTGTGAAAAATGATAACGTAATTAAACCAAGAAAAATCCTGTGATTTCTTCTAATAGAAAGCCTTTACAAATGCCATATTCAGGGAAATCTAAAGCAGTAGCTGTTTCTCTAGACGAAGGGCATTTAGATCCATCAGTATGTACTTCTAGTTAGATAGCCCCAGAGCAATTAGTGTTAATATATTGTAAAGGTATTGACTTTTTGACAAAGACAAGAGCAGCTTTATTACTCAGCTTGCTTAGACTGGCATTCAAGGAGACTGAAAAGAGTAGCATTTATTAGAGCTGTCATCGTTAGGTTGGGCTAAAGGCAATCCTTTTAAGTGGAAGCTATCACATAAAGTAATCTATTAGCTTATACCCAGCAGAGTACATTACAGCAAGATTTGGAGAACTATTTCCCAACAACGTTAAACTAAACTTTGCAAGATTAGCCGATAATAAATAACTGAGTTCTAGCTAAATCAGTAAGTACAGTATTCAAAGCAATGCTTTCCTCTTTATCTCTTTATCAATGTCCTGTTAATGAAATCCACTTATGAAAAAGCTTATAGGAACAAAGAAAAATATGTGTCCTGTAGTTTTCTGACCTCAGTGGAGGCAAGAAATCATTCATAGCCAGAGCCAGAGGCACAATAAGAGCTGAACTACTACAAGTCCTTTTTTGAAGTGATCTCACTTCAATACGACAAAAGCTATTACATAAAGGATCACTATCTTGGCAAATGCCAGTGTATATCAGCTCTTTATGTGTGATAATTTGGTTTAATTTTATTATGTTGTATTTGCATAAGTGGAAAATATTTTTGTCCAGAATTTCTCTATGGAATGTTTTTATTTTGTCCTGGAAGTCTGTCTGTATCATGTCATGGTTAATGTAGGATCCAGCAAGGAGTGACACTCTGTTGGACCTCAGAGTTACAAACACGGAAGGTGAAGGTTAGGGTCAGTCTTGGCTGCAGTGACTATGAGATGGTAGAGTTTAGGATCCTGAAAAGTAGGAAAAAGGCAAAACAAGGCAAGACCACAAACACTGATTTCAGGAGACCAGACTTAGGCCTTCTCAGAGATTGGCTTGGAAACATCCTCTGAGACAGCCCTGGAGAGAAGAGGGGTCCAGGACAGTTGTTTAATCTTCAAGAATCACCTTCTCCAGGCTCAAGAATGGTCTCTCCTCATGCAGGAGAGCTATCTAAGAGGAGGCCTGCATGAATTAACAAGGAGCTTTGACAAAGCTCAAACCTAAAAACGAAGAACACTTGAGAAGGGAGCAGGGATACTGTCTGAGTGTGTAAGGATTGTGTTAAGAAAGGTGAAACCCACGTGGAGTTGAATCTGGCAAGAGATGTGAAGGGCAACATGAAGAGCTTCTACAGGTCTATCAGCAGCTGAAGGAAGACAAGGAAAAATGTGGGTCCGCAGCTGAATGAGGCAGGAGATCTGGTAGTAAAGGACATGGAAAAGGCCAAGATACTCAGTGCCTTCTTTACCTCAGTCCTTACTGGAAAGACTGGCCTTCTGTGATCCCAGGCTCCTTAGACCCATAGCAATGACTGGAGCAAGGAAGATTCACCCTCAGTGGAGAAAAATCAGGTTAGGGAACATTTAAACAAACTGGCCATATGCAAGCCTATGGGATGTAATGGTACGTGCCCATGAGTGCTGAAGGAGGTGGCTGATGTCATTGCAAGGCCACTCTTAATAATCTTTAAAAGGTCATGGTGACTGGGGGAGGGTTCTGAGACCTGAAAGAAAGAAAATGTCACCCCTATCTTCAAGAAGGGAAAAAACGAAGATCCGGGGAATTACAAGCTGGTTAACCCAACCTCACCTTGATCTCTGGGAAGTTGATGGAGCAAATAATCCTGGAAAATGCTTCCAAACACTAAGGACAAGAAGGTGATTGGAAGTAGTCACCATGGATTTACAAAGAGGAAATCATTCCTCATCAACCTGATCACCTTTCATAATGAGATGACTGTCTTAGTGGACAATGGGAGAGCAGTGGATATTGTTGATCTTGATTATAGTGAGACTTTCAACACTCTCTCCCATAGCATTCTCACTGATGAAGTACAGGCTAGGTATATGGACAGTGAACCTGAAAACAGCCTGAACTGCCAGGCTTTAAGGGCTGTGATCGGTGCCAGGAAGTCCATCCGGAGGCCTGTTTCTGGTAATATACACTAAGGGTTCACTCAGGACCCAACACTCTTTAACATCTTCATTATCTGGGTGATGGGTATTCCCAGACACGCTATGGCCCATTTCATGGTGCCTCCCATATTTTCCTCCATGCTCTCATCTGCCTTAGATACTCTGTGGCCTAACCATGAGGCTGCCAGGGGAAGTGACAGATCCAGATTTGAACTGTCTCCAAATCAGGAGGGAAGTGGATTCGGATAAGCTCCTGCACAGAGGAATGCTTTAGCTGTCGGTCTGCTATGTAAAAGTTGATGACCACACCATGACTACCACCACTACCATTATGTTCTTGAATAAAAGTGACTGCTCATTGTGTATGTATGGACGACCTCAGCTTTTCCAGGAATTACATTCCTGGGTAGACTTGGCCTTCGCGTCACTTAATCTGTAAATCTCAAATGATCTCAAGCAACAGATAGATGGCCATATGCCAAGATTATATGCAGTTTTTGAACCTGTTTAAAAACTTCTGGACAGAAGACAAAGTGTCTATCATATCATGGATACCTCACTGAGTTAAATGAGTTTATATAGATTGTTTTATTGGATGTAAGCCACAGTTTGGTTTCCAATTTTGTGTTATCTTGGATCTTCCCTTAAGTGCTCTGTACAATTAATCAATTAAGACCTCGAACTTTAATATTTTAAGATAGGTGAGAATTATTACTGATAGATTACTGTTGACTAAGAGAGGACATTGTGAGATTGCTCATGTTTACAGACATCATTCACAGCCACAATCAAGACTACCAAGCATACTCATTCTGATTCACAACTCACTGGATACTATTTCACTGACAATTTTCACTGTTCTTACATACTTTATGTCCTCTAAGATTGTACATTGTGCTTTTCCTTCAAGAGGGAATTTTACTCAAAGATGACAATATGTTCAAAACCATAAATGGTATTTGTTTCACAGTTAGAAAAGAAGGTTTTATCCCCTCTTACTTTATCTGCTTTTTTTTTTTTTTTTCTTTCTGCATTAGGTCTTAAAAATTGTTCAGATTTTTCCTCCAGTCTGAAATGGTAGAGAACCTTGCATAAAGGACATGCTGATTTTACACCTCAAGAACATTGCTTAATAGCTTTAATCTGAAGAAATATATTATATGCTAAAGCTTCTGACAGACTACCAAACTTGTCAACACCCAGAGAGCATTTAATTTTTTTTGGATCAGAAGCACTTAATACCACTGCAATTGTTACAATGGAAACTCTAAGACAAATACAAAGTTTTGGAATCCATGTTACTTGTATGTATCCCATAGCATCCGGTATGGTGTTCGCCACTGTTCTAGTTTCTTGCTGCTCATCTCTGAACATAAGAGCTCGTCCACTTATTTCTAATTCACCATTCCTTTCTATCTGGAATGCTCCTACAGAACTTTGTACTGAAAGGACTGGAGTGCATCTGGATATGACGTTTTTTTCTCTCATTGGAAGCACATTGAAGACATCCATCGGGCAAAACATTACTCTATTCTACCCAGACAGGCTTGGTTATTATCCTTACAAAAATGAAATCACAGGAGAGGCATTCAATGGAGGACTCCCCCAACTCTTGCAGCTGGAGAATCATTTAAAAAAAGCCAAAGAGGACATTCAGTTCTATATTCCTTCAGATGAACAGTTTGGATTGGCTGTTATTGACTGGGAAAACTGGAGACCTGTGTGGATAAGGAATTGGGGATCAAAAGACATTTATAGACAGGAATCCATTGAACTCGTTCAGCAGAGAGATGTAAGTCTATCAGAAGCTGAAGCCAGGACTATAGCTAAAATGGAATTTGAAGCTGCAGCAAAATCTGTTATGTTGGAGTCTCTGAAGCTGGGCATAGCAATGAAACCAAAACGTCTATGGGGATACTACCTTTACCCAGACTGTTATAACTATGATTACAAACAAAACCCACATAATTATACGGGAACCTGTTTGGATATTGAAATAGCAAGAAATAATGAGCTTAATTGGTTGTGGGAGAAAAGCACAGCACTTTATCCATCTGTCTATCTAGAGACAGCCTTAAGATCTTCCAGAAATGCCCAACTCTTTGTTCGCAATAGAGTTCGAGAAGCCATTAGAGTTTCGTATGTCTCCAATTCTACTTACCCCCTTCCAGTTTTTGTATATACACGACCAGTGTTCACAGATGTCTATGAGGAATATCTCTCTCAGGTGAGTGGAGCTACACTTTAAATATTTCAAACTGAAGTGGAAAGAAATTACTAGCACTTATTTAGCAAAGATACTAATTTGTTTCAGAAAAAAAAGTATGTAGATTTTGTATAAAAATAAATTAATCTATCAACTAAATATGTGCAAACTGAACAGTAAGAGGTTTGTTTTCAAGCCTTCCTAATGAAATTACTAGATATTTACTAAATAATAATTTGCACTCTGAACAGTCCTCACATGTAGCAAAATGTCAGAAAGCTAAAAAACGTAATTTAGTATGTTAACTCAGAGGAAAGAATAACCTTTCCAAGAGAATTAGTAAAACTGGGCTGGCCTAATATCTGCTTTTAAAAGTTATAAGGAATAACAATAAAAATGATTTTTTAAAATTTATTTTTATTTTATTTTTTTTTGTTGTAGAAGTGCTTCTTTCTCCTTGCTTTTCGCTTTGATAAGTAGGAGATATATCTCTCCTGCTTGTGTAAGAGGACTGTAGAAGGACATTAAATATGATTAGTGTAAGATCTTCTCATACTTTCCTACCTCTCCCACTCCTCAGCCTACATTTGGAGAGTGAGAGGTCACTCAGCAATCACTTTCGTGTCCAGAATGTTAACCTTTTTCTTATTTTGAAATTATGAGGTGCATATTAAGACAAGTTCTGTTGCAGGAGTTCTTAAACGGTAAATTACCCTTCTTCCACCCCAATTCGTCTGATTTTTGTGATGATAATGTAATTAGTTCTGCGAAGTCAAAGAACTTCCTTGCCTGTCTAGGACTTGAAGTACTGATACAAAATTCAATTTTTAAAAATCAAAGCAAGGACATTAAGTTTGCTAATTCTTGGATAAATGTGTTTTAAAGCTGGTGAGGAAATTCTGTCCTTAGGTGTACTGGAGTAGCCTCCTAAATGGCATATCAGCATCTCACGGGTTTGTCAAGGTTAGCCTCTGTTTAAGGTCTAACCATTCCTCGCTACAGCTTTTCCTTAACATTTTTATATATCTATGCTATCATAGATACCACCACTTTGGAAAACCTCCTCCTGGTCATCCAGGCCAAAAGGAAGGGGAAGTCAGAGGTTGTGGTCCCGGTGACTGCCTTGTGTCCTCCAATATCCTAGTTAGAGCATCACCGAGCATTGTCCACAGCTCTGTGCATATCTTTGAGGAACAGGGTGTGCTGTTAGGGTCACTGCTGGGTTTCTTGTTACTCACTGAAACCCTTACATCCTTCCTTTTTGTATTGTTCTTCACAGAAGGTTTTTTCCTTGTTCTTTTTCTATCCATAGTCCTCTCCCTTCCCACATGGGTTTTCATGTTTTGTTAGTGCTGGGCTAATAGCTGACTCTAGAAAGAGAGCTGAACAGAAACAAATTTCCCAGATCAATCTCTGTAAAAGGCCAGAGGCATTCTCCTGAGAAAAGAGATTCCTGTTGGTGAACGCTATTCTCTTGCTACTTTTAAGCTTCAGCACTTTCTGGTAACTGAAATTAAGTACAAACCAAACCAACCAACCAAAAATAATAATAATAAAAAAACAGACACCCCTCTTCCCCCACCCACCCACCTGTGCTTTCCAGCCGCTGCTTCAGGCAGCATTAGTGAAATTGGTTACTACCAGCTGAGCAGTCAGGAGGCAATGCAGCAAAATAAATCTTAAAATGGTTGGTGGAATGCATGGGCCAAACCACTGGCTCAGTTTTACAGCCATGTTTTTCTAACCAGATGACATATATATTCGGGAGATAGTAGGCAGTATTTTCTAGTATCACCTGCTCAACTCCATCCCAGAATAACATAGCGTAATTGTGAGCAGGATGTTTGCATTGTGCATAATTGCGTGCTGTTTTCAGAGTGGTTATTTTGGCTATGTAATTTACTATACGTATTATACCTTTTGCCCATATGTTATAGCTTACTTACATCAGTAGGATTCTTTCCACATTCACTCTCAGGATGACCTGGTAAATACCATTGGAGAATCTGCTGCACTGGGTGCTTCTGGAATTGTGATCTGGGGCGATATGAATTTAACACAAAGTAAGGTATGCCAGATTAATGATTAATATGACATTTTTAAAGAACAATAAAATGAAAAGGATATAAAACATTATAATTATTTACATCATATCTTCCACTTTAAAAATGAGTCCATATTGTTAGCAGACCTACTGTCTTCACTAATCAAAAAACAAACAAACAAAAACAAACAAACAAAGAAGACAAAAAAAAATCAGGATTATGAAGATTACTGTTGACTACACAGAATAAGAGTTCAATTTTTTGAAGTTTCATTGTTGGCGATGAGTACCTGGACAAGCTACCATGATAACTGTAAGTGAGTTACCACCTGTTCACTTAACTTAAGGAAAGAATTCCCATATCTTCATACATTCCACTCGCGAGGTACAGAAAAAATTACTTGAACTTGCACAGAACAATTCTTAAAAAAGGACCCTTCCACTTTTTATTTTTAAAATGGTGCACTTGGCAATAATATTTAAAACACTTGGAGTCAGCATGTGAAATTTCAGCTCTAGCCTGTTCTGTGTGCTATAAGTACTAGTTTGACTAATTCCAGGGTAAGAAAGATCTGAGTCAAAAGAGGAAACAAAATCAGATTGTCTTAGGAAGGTCAAAAACACATTTTGAGAAACATTGTTATAAGGACATTCAAATCTTTTGAACTAGCTCATTCATATCCAGGCAAACTGAATAGAATGAACGACTGTATGGGAAGACACTTTTGAAGCCTTTTAAGAGCAAAAAACCAAAAATCTTCAGCACTGCTGAACCTCCTGTCACAGACAGCATGGCCAAATAAACCTCCACAGCTCTGTAAGTGTCAAATTCTCAGAAGTGTCCCACTGACCATTCTTTGCATGTCCCTGCTTCTGAGAAAGCCTATCAACTGTATTTTTTCAAATTTTGAAACTTCAGTGAGCAAACAGGATTTTCTACAACTCAGCCAGACTATGCATTTGTGCACTAATAGCACCTTTTTTCAAGGGTATCATAGTCTGTAGTGTCTCAGCAATGAAATATTACCGCGAGCCTGACTTCTGCATGAACTGCATAAACCAAAATTTTCTAGGCAGGGATTTTAGATATATCTAAAAGAAAAACAATTACATATACCTCAGATTCATTGAGATGATCTCCTTGGGTGTTAAGTAACTAGATTTTTCTATGTATTGATGTGTGGTATTGGGCAAATGCCCTAAGAATAAATAGATTCAGAAACAAAGAGTCCAACAAACCTCTAGGTATTATACTGTGCCAAGCATACACAGAATATATGCCAGTTTCATGATCAATTAGATGTTCCCTTAGCATACCTTTTGACCATCCTCCCAAAGTGCGTTCCATTCAAAAATGCTGTGAAAGGTCCCTATTCCTGCAGCCAGCTACTCGTGTCAGGGAAAACTGAAGAGTATCACAGGATGATTTAATAGAAAAAATATTTGTTCAGGTTGAAGAAATGTGTAATTGAAGAAATTGTGTATTTTTTTTCCCTTCAAGATCCCTTCAAAATATTCAGGACACATAAAAAGAACTTTTAAAAATGCCTCTGATTCAAAATACTACAGGAAGTGTCATACAGATAAAATGAAAGCTTAAAGTTATCTACTTTCTAATGCAAGTGCTTTTAGTAACATACTCAACAACCACCTGAGATAAACTTACTGTGATCCTTGAATTGTATAGAAACTTCTCCTATAAACGGGCTTCCAACAACCAGTTATAACTATTATCAAAACCTCAGGATAAACATTTATAGATATCCACTATAGTACTGTTACTATAATAACAACATTTTAATAGTTTCTGCACTAAACTTTTCAGATATGATGCTCTTTTTACAGAACACCTGTAAGACTCTGGACAACTACCTTAGGAGGACTTTGATTCCTTACCTCATCAATGTCACAATGGCAGCCAGAATCTGTAGCCAAGTATTATGCCAAGATTCTGGTGCCTGTGCACGGAAAAAATGGAATTCCAGTGACTATCTTCACTTGAACCCCAAGAATATTGTCATTCGAATGACAAAAGATGGAAAATACATTTTACAGGGGCAACCAGCATTTCAGGATCTACAAACATTCATAGAAAAATTTGACTGCCACTGTTATGCAGGGCACACTTGTGAACCTCGAGTTAATATCAATGACATCCAATACCTCCATGCTTGCATTTCAGAAGATATTTGCATTCAGATATCCTCAAATTCACTTTCTAATATAGAAGTTTCTGATGAAAAGATCCTGTCTAACAGGACTGTATTTTCACTTACCTCTCAGAGTAAGGTGACATTATCTACACATCCTGAAATAGAAGCCTTCCAACCTGACATTGGAAATAATATTCTCCATATAACTGCTGCAGAATATAACACTGTCACGGCTGCCACTATATATGATGTAGAAGCAAATGACACTCGTACTTTCAGTAGTTCTTCACCCTGTAAAATAAGGATGTTTAATCTGCTCTGTTTAATTCTGATTTTTAGAACCTTAATATAAATGACTAATGAAAGTGAGAATATTCTTTTCCCTTAGCTGTGTTTGAAATCCTAAAGGTTTTATTTGCACAGAGAAATCACTCCTGAAAGGTGTAAAATAGGTGCAGCTTTGTGGTCTTATCTGTAACAGGTAACCTTTTCTATTCCTTAGGTGACATTTCAGTTTGAATGTTATTTCTCCAGTTTAGTTCTATAAACTACTATTTGTGCCAAAAATATACTAGTCTGTATATACTGATTATACTTATGAAAGGATAATCCAGAATGAGAAACTTTTTTTTTACAGTTTACATTTTTAAGTTACATTTGAAAAACAAATTTGTTGATAATGCCATTTTGTATACAACAAGTTCAACCAGTTAAATCTGTCACGATCCAGACTGCATTCTGAGCAGTCAACAAGTTTAATACTCTATGCAGGAATTAATTTCATTCCATATGAATACTAGCTATTAAAAATATTTGGCTTAACTTTAAATCTGTGGGACTTTGCAGCATAACATTTATTTGATTAATGTGACCCTTTTTCACTTCTCACAGTATCTACAAAGACAGTGTTTTTTTCTTTTAATTAAATATATTCATAACTCTTGTTCAAAAGTTTTTAGCTTCATTGTAAATGTTGTCTTCAAATATTACAGCTTCATTATTTCAAATTTTAGCTGTAGTGGTTAATCCTTCCTTCTTTCTTCTCCTCTTCTTCTCCCAAGTCCACTCCTTATTTCAGATTTCCGCTTCCTGGCTTTCAGTTCTTCTGTCTGGCCAGCACACAACTTATCTGATCTGCTTCTTCACTCCCTACTGGCACTGGTCACCAGTTCTGGTTTCTCGATTCGGCCAGTCCTATCGAGTGCATGTGACTGTCTCTGTGCCACTGAGACAGAAGTTTGTGTGCACAGAAAAAAGGCTATTTCCTAACCAACCTATCTGGTGGAAGCCAGTTTATTCCATAGGAAAACTCAACAGTGGAAGATGCAGTGATGCTGGGGACCTGGGACTCTCCTTCTTCACCTTCAGTGTCTGTGGTCTGTAATCTCAGGACCAACTTTTTGATCTGTTCTGCTCATAACACCCCAAACCACCTGTCCTGGCACACAAAAAGCTGCGTGCCACTGAGCGCTCTCTCAGTGGGGGCACTATTGCCACATGCCATTAGCCAGGGAAGGAAGGCAGACACCAGTTGACAGGTAAGGCAGTGAAAAGAGATAATACCCATATCTGGAGAGGAGTCTGGCAGAAGACAGACACAGAAAGGCATGCCACTGGGGACACTGCAGGCCAGGCCACAGAGTGAAACCACTTTCTTTCAGCTCCGAAGAGAAATGGCAAACACACAAGACCCTTGCCTTCACTGCAGATGCTCAGCTGTCTTGCAGAGACAACGCGGCTTGTATTTTCCTCGCAAAGGAGAGACATGAAAGAACCTTGTGTATTCTGTACCGGACTAAGAGAAAATCAGTTACTCAAGTCAAAGATGTGTCAATACCCACTCATAAACACAGTGTCATCATAGCTACAGTAAGGGTATTTGCCTAGTATTATTTTATTGACAAAACCAACATTGAAGTAGCATATATACCTCAGAAGGAAAACATTCCAGTTTCACATTTAGGCCAGTTATGATTTATGTGTAGTCAGTTTAAGCATTTAGAAGCAATTAACTGCAGTTCATTTGATAAAATAATATTTCCAAATTGTTATGTCAGATGCTTAATAGAAGGCTTGACTTCTAATGGGTAAAGAGTAGTTGCTGGCATGGATAGATTAAAAAAATCTCCCTAGAGCTAGGCATGGTCTGCATAAATAAATCATCACCTCCCACAGATACAACGTGCCTCACTAATGGAACTACCTGGAATTTCAATACAGTAGCCTTTTACTTACGAAAAGTTAATGCCTAAATCCAGCAGAAAACCCATATGACAGCCAACGCCTTCAAATTTTCAGATTGTCAGTCATAACAGATGTGCAGAAAAATAGATGAAGGCTTTAGATTTAACATGGAGAAATAATGTTTTACGGCTTTTGGACAGCAAGTTATTAAGAAAAAGTGACAATTTTCTCATCGCATTTATGCTGTTGAATCCAAAAGTCAAAGCTCTTCCTACCATCGATGTTACAAGTAGACTAATGAGTAAAACTATATTTGTAGCAATCTTTCTGGTACCAAAGAAGCCATCAGGTTTTGATCACCTCTGTAGAAATGTAGGCTCTTCACTGCAGCTTTGACAATGTTTGTTTGACCTTGGGTAGACAAAAGCCATTGTAAACCTTCTGCATTATTGCTGCATCTGAGGTCCCTCTGTTTCATGCTGAACCTGTGATAACTATCAAAGGATTTCTAAAAACTGGAAACTTCACTGGTAATGTCTTAGCATATTTTGTATGACTTACATGAGCTTTTATTTTTTCAGCAGAACCCTTTAACAGCTAAAATTTTATGTTGGCATACAGAGTTTTAGTTCAAAGGCTGCATTGCTTTGTTAAATCACAAGTTTCCTGAGGTTAAGCTTCTCTCTAAACATCTAGCTCTCTAGAAAACACCAGATTTGTATTACTTTGTGATAAGAGAGCTTGCAGGATCACAAAATCCTACAAGTCTTGCCATAAATATTATTGACTGTCAGCCAAGTAGTAGCAAGCAGAGTGTTTGTGACGGGGAAGGGATGAAATCACAAGGAAAGAAGTAGGAATGAGAAGTTAAAAAAACAGAAGAGTTAAGATAGAGCATCTAGGACCTCCCAGTAGATGCAAAAGAAGTGAACTGCAGAAGTGAAAGAATGAAGCACTAGTGAATGTGGACAGACCGGTCTTTGTGTACCACAGTTTTTATCTACCTGGTACTTAATGTAGACAATCTTTTCCCAGTGCCCACTATAAAGATAAAAGAACACGGTAACTGGTACATTAGATTAGATCCATCCATCTGATCTTTTTCTTGAGAGCAGTTAGGATAGGAAAAGTATAAGAAAAGTGAGAGTAAAGCAGGTCATCACAATAAACTGTCCACAGAAATGCATCTTCCTAAGCTCCATCCATAGTTATCTTATGCTCTCATGTACCAACCACCTTTTGAATTTTCATTTTGGATACTTATGTCACCTACATGTATCTGGAATTCATGCTTTCAATCCTACAAACTTCATAGTGAGATTCAGGTCACCTAGCTACTGTGTATAATTACAGTATTTTCCAAATACATTATTTTGCTCTGTATTATATTTGTCTTGCCTCTTTCTATGTCAGAGCCACCATGGAGTCAGCAAGAGTTTTCATGGAGTAAGGATGGAGAAAAGAAGGAAAAGGAAAACTGCTCCTTCTATTGCTGGTGACTTACCTTATGTTCAAAGCCAAACTTGTATTCTCCTAAAGCAGACAAAGACTAAAATCACTTTCCATTAATTGCACATCCTGTAATCACTAAGTTGTCTCTGTAGCCTTATAGTTCCAGTTTCTTATGTTCTTATATTTTTCAGAAGATTAAATACTAGATGAACAATCATTTCACTTTGATTACCATTCATTATTTTGTACTTCACGCTTCCATGCAGAATGGAGGCTGGCAATAGTCCGGGGCCGGGGAATGCTAAACTGGGTTTAATGAAGAGGTCTAAATGAAAGATGTTCAAATACTATCAGTGCTCTTCTTAGTGAAAATTTTGCTAAAATTTTCATTAAAATTCTGCTTCTCTGTGTGAAGAATCTGGATCTGGTTTATTGTCTTGCTTATTCTGGAACACCCAAAAATATTAGCACTTTCAAGAGAGATGGTTGTTGGCTTTTACATAATTTGAGCAGAAGTGAAATCATAGTCTAGTCCATGCCTTACAGTTTCTTTCGTGCTTCTCTGTTTGAAAAATAACCAATGCTCAAAGAGATTCTGAGACAGACCAATAAGACCACTTTGCAGACAGCATAGGATGTGACTAGCATCCCAAAGAGTCCAGGAAAATTTGCGTTAATGCTTGCACTATACTGGGACACCCTGCTGTGTATATATAAGCAAAGAATTGTGTGGAAGATTTCAGGCCTGTATAAGATGCACTAGACAACTTCCAGACACAGATTAGATTTGTACACGTATCTATCCATCATATAACAATACAAACAACAACACAGCAGTCAGTTACATAATTTGGAAATATATTCAATTACAAAGCACAAGTGACCTTTCTAAGGAGACAACTAAATTCTGTCTTTCAAGCACACACAATAAAAAATATTTGGAAGGTTTTTCACAGCCTGTTTGGGCAAGCCTATTCACACTAGCACATACCCATTCTGCCAAGGCAAAGCAGTCAGCAAGATTACGACCTGAGATTTCAACACAGTCATGAGTTTCATTCCAAAGAATAACATCGATACAAAGTAATATTGTATGGTTAAAAAAAAAGAAAAAAGAAAGAATACTGCTTTAGTGAGCTAAGACTTCATCTTTCTTAAAGAAATCTCTTTTTTACAGTTCTTTTGTTGCGGATTTTTTTCTTGTCTAACTAAAAACAGTGCATAAGTGGCTAGAAACAGATTCAAAAAGTTAACTGGTCTAAATTCACCCCTTAACAGTTTTAAGTATTTCCTGCAATGTAGCTATCCCAAACCCTTCTGTCTATTTTGCTGGAAAGACTCCACTGAAACTTTAACCCACCATCACGATATTTTTCTTTATGAAATATTATGGAAACATAAAGTATTTGAGATCAATCCTCAGTTCTTGTGTCTGCCAGTCAAGGAGCTGGGTCTTTAGAGAACAGTTCTCTTCTGTAGTTGTTCTGAACCTTCAGCAGCTACTTTTCTCCCCACTGTCAGTAGTACTCACGACTGCAAAATCCTCCTGCATTTGTTGTCCCTTCATCACGTATGAGAAAGTAAAGGGCAGGGAGGTAAAGGGCAACTATCAATATTAGCATCCTTAAGGGAATTAACTCAGGATTTCATTATGTTCACTAATGTGTTATCACCATCACTGTATATTGATTATATTTCTCCTTGGCAGTAGTAATTAGATGACATTTTTCAGTGTATCCTGTATATCCCTTAGTTTATAACTAATTAGGTATTTATTGATTAGTAATCAGACACGAACAGACAGTATGAAAATTAATGTGAGTCACTACTTTGTATGTTGAGCAAACATTTTGTTTCTGTGCACACAACTACAGAGAAGGGTGTTCAGCTGCATACATGGACCTCAAACAACGTGCAGTCTCCTTTATCTGCCTTTGTTTTCATCTCAGGAAGCACATTTGTTCAACAGAACTTCAAGACTGTGCAGAAGAAATACACCATATGTTGGCAATCTCCTTGTGGAGCATACTGCTCCCCCAGGCTACTACCAGGTTGAGACAAGATGATAGCTTGCCAGTGTCAAGTGATGGTTTCCTGAGGCAGGGACCTAATAACCACTCATTTAAAAGGGAGGCTAAGGGAACCCTGTGGTTCCGTAATAACAGTATTGTTAATGCCACAACAAAGTAGGAAGTACCTCACTGCTGGGCCCAACTAGTAATTAAGGGCACTGGACTAATAATATACACACTTTGTCTGTCTGTAAATCCAATGCGTAGTTTAAGTTTTTATTCTGCATATACCAAACTTAGGTAACCAAAATACAGAGTTCTTGAGTTAAAAACCTTAGTGTGCCCTACTCTGTCAGTGTAACAATCCATGCTTAAGTGCTTTTTCACTCCTTTCTTCATTGGACTATGAAAAAAATTATTAAGATGTCTCTTAATGATTTACTCTCTTAACTACAGAGGCTCTGAGGTTCCAGCCAGTAGAGGGCCCAGCTGATGCACATAAACACCAACAGGTGCAGTACAATGCTTTCACTGAGAGCTTCAATACAGCCTTTCTATTCTCCTTAGCAAAGCAGCTGCTTGACTCCGGCCTACTAAGGGAAGACCAGTGTCTTACCCATGCAGTGCCTCATTAGCAGAAAAGACGTATATTCTACATTTTTTTTTTCAAACATCTGGTATATCAGGACAAACTTGAAAATACCAGAGTGAGACATCTCTTCTTCTCATGTTCTCCTCTCTAGAGATTTCATTCAGCTGAAGACTTCTCATTAAGATCTACATCTGTCACCAAAACCCATGCTTACGCTACAGACAATCAGATCTAATCTCTTTGGTAGTGCTCAGAACTAAAGATGTGAGACCCAAACATCTTGTATCGATCAAATGTTTGGATCTGTAATGTTTGTTCAGGTCAAATTTTTCTGACTGTGTATTTATAGCATCACCATCATCATCATTTGAAACATAAGATCTATTGCTAAAATTTTTTATAGCACAAGTGAGTCTCTGCAATGGAATGATCTGCTTTACTATTGCTTCAGAGACAGAGCACTTGGAAGACTCAATACCCTATGTGCTACATGTTGCCATAACACAGCTACAGTGTTCTCAAAGTGTGTAAATCTCAATAGACAAGACAGAAAAATGAAATATCTTATCAGTGGTTAAATGTTTCCCAGAGAGATTAAGTGGCTTGCCTAGAGTCACATGGGATAATGAATGGTGGCCTTCTGTGCCCCCGCTCAGGCTTTTAACTACAAGAACAAATGTCCTTTGAGATGCTCATTGTAGCAAGGTAGCAATATTTTTACAATATTCTATTATCAAGCAGTCTGTAAACTAAAGAATTGCCTTTCACAGTCATATAGTTGGTCACAAAAGTAGGGACATTATAAAAGATTTTAAAACAGTATTACAGATATTTGAACTTGGACAAATACTCCAAGAATTTTTATTATATTATATTTCAATCCTCTAAACGCTGTAACAGATTTCAGTTGGTGTATAGCTGAATTAGAGTCTTAAAATTTACCTGCCTATACTCTGCTGGCCTATTACTAGGATATGATAGATTTTTTTTTTTTTTTCCAGAATATGCTACTGTATCTGTAATATAGTTTCTTTAAGGTTGACTATGGGCCTTGAGCACTACTTCATCATTTAAAAATTCTTGAAAAAATAGACTTCTCTATTTCATGTGAGTTTTCCCTCATGCAGTAATCAGAACCACTTCATTCACAGAAACTACCCTTACACATGGCCTGTCTTTAGTCTATACATTGCCAGCTGGGTGATGTGGATAAGGGAGAAATTCTTATATTTTCAGTTTGAATGCAGCCAGGAACATTTCATCTAGTCATTCAAAAATCGATAACTGCCTTGGCTGAAACAAGATTTTAAAAATAACAAGATTCATAACAGAAAAGAACAGTGGTTTGCCTATGAATTATTTCCCCAAATCCTTTTACCCGTCCAACCAGAATAACCTATTTTCTACCCCAACTTTTCCACTCATGTCTCCAGTGATCCCCCTCTTACATTTAGAGTAAATGGTAATCAGCTAGTAAATTTGTAACTGCTGGCTGAGGACAGTATGTGTATGGTTAATGGCCATTTTGCTGCTAACAAGAAGCAAGTAAAATAGCTGACTTCGGTTACCCGCTCCTTCAGTGCTGAACGTGATCAAGTTCCTTCCTTTCATCGTGTCACCAAGTTTCAAGAAACTTTGAGAGCTGTACCATGCTCTGAAATTGCCTGAAGACACCACTACTGCCTCAGTTTTGAGAGCAGCATCCAAAATTCTAGCTTTAACCAAAAACACCAAAGCTTTTCATCTTGTAAATTAACTACTTCACCATTTTCTATCTTAATTTCTTACCTAAGAAAAAGAGACTTATGACATTGTTTTGTCTACAACTTTACCAGCTGCCTGACCATCCATTTTCATAGTGCTTTTTAAACCCTAAGGACAATTTCAATTATCATGGGCAGAAGCTTTAACATGTTTCTACAAACTTCAAAAGAGGTAATGGTTGATATGGGAGAGGAACATGAACGAGTTTCTCCACTGAATGAACTACAAGCCCAAGCATTCTATCTGGCAAACAACTTAGCCATTTTGTATTCTGTTTGCTGAAGGCAGTTAGTCTTGGGTGTATGCATAGCTATGGATCAGGAAGGTAGCAGTGGAGACATGAAGACAGAGGAAAAGTGGAGTTATTGCAGAAGAGCAGGAGTATATGGTTCTTAGCTCCTTAAGAAACTAAATTCACTAGTTGTTCTGCTTAGGACACAACTCTATTTAAGAAAAGTCATTGAAGTTATATATTTGTTGGCAGCCTGTAAGCTCCTCCCATGACTTCCTATATTGTTCATTTAGATTTATGAATCATTAAGGCTAATGCTCTACCATTTTAACTTCACCCTGTACTTAGCACAAAGGATTGAGACAAGTGAACTATCATAGTAAGAAGAAAGACAAATAATTAGGGCAACTTCCACCTCTCGAGTGCAAACTCCAAAACTCAGAAAAACACAAAATTACACAACTCTTAACTGGAGTCAGTCTCAGGTATGAGCAAACAATTGTTTCAGTTGCTGAGCCACACAACTTCCAGTTTGATAAGTTTATTCATAAGTATAAAAAGTTGTGAAAATAACGTAAGCATTAAAAACACCAATTCCCAATGACATAAGAATGGTCATATCAGATCCAATGATCACTCCTTCTAGCCCAGAACCTAGCCCCCAAAACTGAGGAATCAAAAGTAACTAGGAAATAGCTTTCAGACAAAGGGACTATGTCTGTATAAAGGGCAATACTTTATGCTAATGAAAAAAAAAAAAAGCCTCCTCTTGTTTGTTTGGGACCTGCCACTTAGTTAATGTCTGCTTTTCTCCAGACTTTATTAAGAGAAGCAATGAAAAACAATTCTCTAGAATTAACATTGGGTGGCAAGGCCAGTTCCAGCATCCTATTTTCTTCTGAAAATGTTCAACTGAATTTACAGGGGTAAATAAATATCTACCAAAAAAAAAAAAAATCACGGAATTACATTATGAGTCATTTTGACCGTATATATGACCAGGGCATGAAGAAGCATAAAAATCTTTCACCTTTACTGCTAGCCCAGAACCAATTGCTCTTGACAGTAATGTCACAACAGCTTCCAGTTATTGGATGGACATAACCAGGGAGTTTTGTCACAAACTGCATTTTAGAAAATGATTAATTCTGTTTTTAAATAAGCATAAAAAATGAATTTCTAAATGGATTGACGAATTTGCTATGTTTCAAATGCAGAAGTATCCATATTACATTTTGAAATGCTTTGCTTGTATCTGTAAAAAAGTTAATCAACCAATACCCAGCACTGTGATGTCCTAGAGCATCATGTATAATTTAAATGACAACTTCTGAGCTTGGCAGATGGATCCAGGTTAAGCGTTACCTCTTTATTTTTGGGGAAAAGAAGCCTTTCTTTAATGCTGTGTGGCAAGATAGTATGCTAAATGTCACTTAGGTAGTACAGGCAAAAAATTCCTTGTGATGCTGCATATCTTGCTACTGCCAACTACACAAAACAACCATAACTAGCATCTCCTGTTGAGGCAGGGAAGCATGTTAAGGGAGACTCTCCAAACGTTGTCAGAGAAGAACCCAAATAAAAATATGATAAGCCCTGGAACCGCCAGTCTGTCCCCATGCAGAGAACAATTTAGGAAAAGACTTTCACATGGAAAGTGGAAGCACAAGGGCTATGAGAACTGTCATCATAGGAGGTAGAACTACAAAACAGATCCCATATAGGAGACTGAGTCCTTCAACTCTCATAAACAAGAGCTGCATAGTGAAAGCACGGATGCAATTTCTTGGGTGGTGGGTCCTGGTCCCAGTTGCATGCCCACACTGTGGGGCCCTGTGACACCCTGTCCTGCCCCGTCACAGCACTCTCCCACCACAGACCGGTTGTTTCACCCCACAGGGCCCTCGCTGTGCCCAGTCTGCCCAGCACCAGCCAAGCGACCCCAGGGCCCCCTTGCTGCTTCCCGAGGCCTGCGGTGCCCCATGCCACAGCGCCAGGCTGACACAGCCCGTGAGGTCCCACGGGGCGCCGCACGTTGGAGCCGCCCGATGCCCGCTGTGGGGGTGACAGGCGGGGTGACAGCCTATGTGACAAGCGATGTGACAGGCGATGTGACAGGCGATGTGACAAGCGATGTGACGACCCCGGGGCCATCCCCGGCCGGGCCCCTCCTTCACCCCTCGGGGTCCACCCGCGCCCCGCCGCCATCTCACGGCGGAGCCGCCCCGCTGCGGGCGGTCCCCGCCACCCCACCCGGCCGCCGCCTCCTCCCCGCCGAGCCCCCCGCGGGGCTCCCCCGCCCCTGTCCGGGCCAAACCCCTCCCCTGGCTGCAGCAAGTGGCCGCGGGAGAAGGGCGGCGGCGGCGCCGCCATCACGAGAAGGCTCCCGCTCGCCTCCCCGCTCCCTTTTCCTTGCCGTCCCGACCCCGCCGCCTCCATGCCCAGCAGCGAGGCGGTGCCGCTGGGGCTGGGCGCCTGCCGCAGGTCGGGGGCGCTGGCCGGGATGCTGGCGCTGGTGGCGCGGCTGCTGGAGTGGCTGCGCTCGCTGTTCTGGAAGGAGGAGATGGAGCTCACCCTGGTGGGGCTGCAGTACTCGGGCAAGACCACGCTGCTCACCGTGCTGGCGGTACGCGGCCGCGGCCCGGCGGGGGCTGGGGGTGGGTTGGGGGGCGGCTGGAAGGCGGCAGCGCCCCGGGGCCGGGGGTCGCTGCGGGGCGGAGGAGGGGAGCGGGGTCTGGCGGCGTGCCCGGGGCTCGGCCCCTGCTTCGCTGCCCCCCGCAACAAGTTGGGGGGCTTCGCCCGAGCCGCCCCTCCCGGGCTGGGATGCCCCGGAGCCGGGGTGGTGGGTGGGGGCTGGCAGGAGCCCCGTGGGCCTTCGGCAGCCTGCAGGTTTCGCACCGGTTTCATAGGTGTGTGAAATCCTGCAAGGGACAGAAGGCAGATGTGTGCCGTGTCGTGACTGCAAAGTGTGGCCATCGCAAACAGAGCCCCTGGCAAGGCCTGTTGCCCGTCGTTGAAAGTTCGTGTCGGTATATCCCCAAATAATTAGCAATACATTGTGCTTCCCCCAAGGCCTTAACTTCCCTTTCACTGAATTCACCCCATCCATCAGCTGCATCAAATAGCGTCTCCTGCAATCCGTCGATAGCTCCTTCCAGCATTCAAGTCTGATTCTGCCATTCCCCTCCTCTGGTGACAATGGCCTTGCTGTCTTGTTCGTCTCTGGCACTGACGTCTGCTCTGGTGTTTTCCATTTTGTCACCACGCTGAAATAACCTCCTCCTACCTGTTTGCTGTGCTGCCCACCCATCTGCACTTGGGTACATCCCAAAGCTTTCCTTTCCATCCAAAGCTTTCCTTTCCAACACAAACAAATATACATTAACTGTGATGAGTAGTAATCACGAAGCTTATCAGTGATACCCTTTTCTCTGAGGTGATCTACTGCTGTTAGGTGTATGGCAGCTTCGCCTGCCATAATTTAGGAGCTCCCATATGTTCATCAGTCCTCATCCTGAATAGCTCTTAGGTCAAGAATCAGAAGCAGGCTGGGAGGGGTAGGGCCTACAGTGAAGGAAACTGAGACAATGAATTGTCTCAGTGTAATTTCAAATACCCTCTCAAAGGGTATTTGTTTTTTTTCAGATGTGATTATGGATTAAAGGAAAGAAAGGAAACTGAATTACTGCGAGTGAAGAAGTTAAGACAGAGAATGGTAAAAAGGAATGAGGTAGGGAGAGTGCAGCTAGCAATGAAGATATGCTTTAAGGGATATCAGTCGATAAACAGAAAGTTTTCTGAAACTTGTATTCTAGTTAATTGTTAAGCACTCATGTGGGTCTCCATATTCTTAATATCCACAGGGAGCATTCATGTCCCAACAGCAAGCTTTGGTGAGGAAGGGAAAAAAGGCTTAATAAATGATATTTCTTCGTGTATTGATTTCATAGAGGGAACAGAGGAAAACACAGCAGTTCAGAGACCTTAGTGCTCTAACATTAGTGTGCAGTATTAGATTTAATGCTTGTAAAATGTTTGCCCACTCATTTGTGCTACACCACCTGTGGAATGATGTCATGCCTCTCTTATGCTAACACGAATTTGATAGCACTCCTGTTGCTGCAGGCCTGGTTTTGTCAGCATACATCTCTCTTAAGAGTATTCTGCAAGGCATCCCTGTTTTCTGACTCGAGGAGTGTAATAGATGACTGTTTTTGTAGCTTTTGGATCTTTCATATTGGAGATCACGTGCACTGATAATTGCCAAAGAAGGCTAGTTGAAGAATCTGGGAGTAAATAATTTTGCATGAGGCAATGGATAGTAGTGTACTCTTGATTCCAGTTGATAAGAAGATGGCAAATAGATAGGGAACTCTGTGTACATTCGCATGCATGTGGCTAGTATGTGACAAGATGAAAATAACCATTACGAAACAGTGTATTCTTAAAATGCAAACGGCAACGGATTGTATAACCAAAGATAGAAAATAATTATTTTTCTCACTTTAGAATAGTATTCAGAGATCCTCTCTTACTAACACTGAATAAACATGCTTTGAGACAGTCTCCTCCCTGTTTGAGCCCTATTTAGTCCACTGTTACCAGTGGAAACCTTGGATAACTTCACTGCCTTTTACTATGGATATGCATGATGTGATGAAGTAGAATCTGGCCCATTGTTTTTGATATAGTAAGGGGTAATGACAGTATTCATTGTCAGTTCAATATTCATCAACATTTAAAAAGGACATTACAAACTTCTTAGCACTGGTTATTTTCATTTGTGTCAGGATGTAATCTCTTTTTTACTGAGGTATAACAATAAAATTGTTTGCACATCTTGAATATTGACGAAAATAGGCCATTTGTCATGTAAAACTTCCTTAGCAAGCAAAATTGAAGTTACTTTTTACTTTATGGTGCTTGCAGCACTTGAAACAAAACACAGTAATTGGAGTTTGAGTTTGTGGACTAATATGAGCAAAAAATTCAACATACTAATTTTCTTCATTGTGTGGAGAAAATAAAGAATTGTAAACATAACACTTAGTTTGTAGCTTGTTCTGTTTAACCATAACTGAAAATTTTTAGAATAATAAAGACCATTAAAGGAGACATTAATATGTTGCATTCTATCCCCCAAACTACAGCAATTATGATTGCTTTTTGTTTTGATTTTTGTCTTCTAGTTTAGCGTATTATGCATGGTGTATAATTTGCTAACAAAAATGGAGTGCTGACTTTCTATGAGTTTGCCTAAATGATAGCCTCCTGAGCTGGCTGTCTGGTTTTCCAGGCTTTCCTGTGCCTGAATAATGATATTACATTCCCAGTGTTCTAGCAAATTAGGCCAGTACCCGCTACAGCAGATTGTTACTGATTGGTTTTGTCTTACTCTATCCAATTAAAAACTTAAGTCACTGCTGGGTGTGTGTATCTGTAGAAGACTACAGGTACATTTATCTTCCCTGTTTCTCCTTGCTGCTGATGTTGACAAGTCACTGAACCAAGGAAAGGGAAGAAAAAAGAGTCTTCCAGAAACAAAAGATGGGGAAAATGTACAGAATTTAGCAGTGAGGTTTCCCTAGGTAAAACTGAACAATAAATTGATGGATGTTATTTCTCGCCCAAAGGATCTAATTCCAAACCCCAAAATCATGCAAGAGGAGTGAATAGCTGTCAAAGGTTATACAGCGTTTTAAGTCTCAAATAAAAAAACCTTACTTTGTAAACACAAACTGGAGTTGCAGTACAAACTGTATTCTCACTCCGCCACAAACAGTGAAGAAAAAAGTTGCAGAAAGCGTATGGTGGCCAGCAACAGCACTAGGGATAGCTGGTGGTGGCGTGTGACTGGAGGCATGTTGCTGCTGTGGTGCAACTTGAAGCTCTGATCATCTGCTTCTGGAATGGGAGGGACCTGCTGGAGTGAGGTCCATATACCCATATTGTCTTTGGGGAGAAACAAAGAAAACCAACCAAGCAGGTCACATGGGTTGGTGAGGTTGAAGGGGTGAAGGGAATATGGGGCAGACAGAAGAAGAAGGTACCACGCCTTTCCTTTCTGGGTGACTGGAAATCCAGGACTACTGTGTGCGTTGCAGAGAGTGCCTGGACCTCTGTGTAGAAAGAACTGTTAAGTACCCTTCCGCATACCTTAATGCACCACTCCTGGTGAGGCACAATACCTCATTAATGATGCATTTTGAACAGGAAGAATGAATAATGAGTTACCTTCTTAGAACTGAGTTTCACCTTTTTCCTCAAAAGCTACCTTCTGTAGTTGGGTATATTTTTGTAAGGTTCCCATTGTTGTATTGACAAATGTCTGTCTCATAGGAATACTTCTCATAACTAAGGAGGTAGAGGCAGGCATTCAGCACTTTGTTAAGTTTTATGGTGTGCTGAGTTAGTACTTTGAATTTTCCCATCTCAGTGGCATTCGTTTAGTTTCCCCAGTGGGTCTTCTCTGCTGTCACCTACTCAGAAGGAAAGGGACTGCATGAAGTTTTCTCCACGAGTACTCCTTCACCATTTGTTACATCTCATGTTAAATTGTTGGTAATAGTGGTGAGAAACTATAGGGAAAAATCCAAGTATAGTCAGTTTCATTGTATTTTGACAATGCTGCTTTCTGGCTTGCTCAAAGATCAAATGAGGAATTATCTGAAGTCTCGTGGTTTCCGGGATGATCTTTGTCACTGAGGAGAATAAAAGATCATTTAAAGGGACTGAAATGAACAGTTTTCCTTGGCGTGACAATGCATTAATTGAAGTGCTGGCCAATGCTCTTGTAGAAAATTAATGTGGTGTTTTACAGTGTTGTAAAATAAAAATTTTAGATTGCAAATGAGAGATGTACCTGCTGTGTATGGATTATTTTATAATATATGTAACCATTTTTTTTGTATTCTAGTCAGGGCAGTTCACAGAAGATATGATTCCTACAGTAGGATTCAATATGAGGAAAATAACAAAAGGAAACGTTACCATAAAGGTAGGTGTGCATGTTTGCATTAATACAGAATTGATAATTAAAAGAGAGTGATTGCAACTTATAATGAAAAGGTTTAGAAAGTTTCTTTTAAGGTGATATAGAACCATTTACCTGTTTTCCTAGTTCAAAATATTTTTAAAGCATATAGCCATATATTTCTGTGTTACATTCACCTATTTGATTTCATGATATCCGTGCCAGGCAGAAGCTGGCACTATGTTTGATTAGAAAAGTCATGAAATTTGGAGATAATGAGGGAGCCAAATTGTCTCCTGCAGGTGCTTCTTTCTTCTGTCATCTTCCCCCCTTTTCACAACTCTTAAGTGTAATGTGAAGCAACTTTCCTCCTAAGCTATGCATTTCATCGGAGAGTATAGTTGAGTTCACATCGTATTAGCTATCCAGAAACAGAACATCTAATCTAAGTCAGTTGTCATGGCAGCATCTCTTAGGCCTATAGAGAGGTATAGATGCCACCAGTTTGGTTGTGATTCATGCCATAAGCATCAAAACAGAGAGAAATCACTAGCATTAACACTCTCTCTTGTTGCTTGATTATGAAGGAAGCTTGGTTGATTAGTTTAGATCAAATTCATAACTTTCATGTAAAATTAGGTGAAGAGAATGTAGTTTTTTTTTTCTTTGCCTTGACTTTTCCATTCTTTTCCTTCATTTTCTTTCCTTTCTTGCTTAGTTCTAAATATGTCCTTTTCCCTCTGGATTGGTATGACTCTACCTAGGAAGGATTTTCTGAAAACACCCATAATGTAAAAATAAGCAGTTGTTAACTGGCTACCCACTCACTTTAAACCATGAGCAGCTAAAGGGTGGTAAAAGGGATAATTGATATCTGTTGCTTGGAAGATGTTCAAGCTGAAGGAAAATAATAATCCAAAACCTAAAATGGCTATAGGGATATAGATATTGTGACTTTCTATCTCTGGTCTTAGCATCTTGGTATGCTTTTTCAAAACCTCATGACTGTAGCGCCTTCAGCTGAGCACTTTAACTGAGTATCTAATTCTATGATATAAGCTTGTAGAATAATCACTAGGTTTCTCTACAACCATGTGTATAAGTGCCTAATAAGATCATCTTTTGAAATCTATTGAAATGGAAAGTCTAATGTCACCCAGCTATTTCCTCTCAGCACTCCAAGACTCTTTCCCATATATCCTCTTGAAATTCACATCAGGTTTGGCTGAATTAAAAACTCTTAACGTTACCCATGATTTGGGCTGATTTTAATTTCCCATGAAATTTTGGCAGAATACCAAAAATAAATGATAGTAAGTACCTTAAAACTAGGTCTACAGTAAAGATTGGAAAAGCTTAAAAGTAAAATGGAGTAAAAATATAAATATAAAATGGAGTGAAAGTAAAATGAAGGAGAATCATTATTGCCTTATAAGCTCAGTTTTGTGACTTTGTGGATGATAATTACGGTAAGTATCTGATCAGAGTCTCCTTTGGCAGAGAATCTGATCTTACTTTTATCACAGAACAGGTAAGCAAGAAGACAAAGTAGAATCGTAGAAGCATTTTTAATTCAAGCATTTCCTGCAAAATAAATGATTGATAGAAGCCTAAATTTTTTTTCCAGTATAGATGGTGCTTGTGTGTTTGTGAGTTTAAAAAAAAACAACAAACTGTCATGTGATGAGCACTGCAAAGTCAATGCAGAGTGGCCAAACTCTTTGAAGTAAAAAGTGTGTCATCACAGAACACAAAAACTTCGGTGGAGAAATTTTTTTCTGTAGGGAATCCTTTTCTGTAACTTTGAACAACCATATTTTGTGTGATGGCAGAGATGATGTTCAATTTAATGTTTTAAAATAAATACAAATGATTATACCTTTATCATATTTTTACTAAAATACATTGTAGCACAAAAAGCATACACAGCAGGAGTTGAAAGGAGGAAACTTCTGAAATTTTGAGAGAAAACCTTCAAAAGATTTTTCATTTTGGTTTCTCCTGTAAATTGTAAACGGAAGATGTTATTTCATTGTGCATCCTGTTTTAATTCTTATGAACGCTATGTTTGAAACTATTGAAAAAACATATACAGAATTTCATCCAGAAGTTTAACTTCTGGTCTTGGCCTTTTTTCACCTATGTTTACAGTATACACAAGATCATCCAAGCTGTCCCTCATCTCTTCTGGTTCATATCTGTGGCCAGCTCTGCTTGTACTAGTGCTTACATTACAAGTAAGGGAAGGCTGGTAAGGGGGAATCTCAATTTACAGGAGCATCTACTTTATTGCAGTAATGAGAAGGTGTACTGACTGGTGGACAGCTGTTTTCCTCTTTTTCCTTGCTATGGAGTTTCATAGAATCATAGAATGCTCTGAGTTGGAGCCCAACTCCTGGCTCCACACAGGACCACCCAAAAACTAAACCATATGTCTTTTATCCAAATGCTTCTTGAGCTCTGGCAGGCTTGGTGCTGTGACCACTGCCCTGGGCAGCCTGTCCCAGTGCCCGACCACCCTCTGGGTGCAGAACCTTTCCCTAACACCCAGCCTGACCCTCCCCTGTCCCAGCCCCATGCCGTCCCCTCGGGTCCTGTCGCTGTCCCCAGAGAGCAGAGCTCAGCGCCTGCCCCTCCGCTCCCCTCGTGAGGGAGCTGCAGGCCGCCATGAGGCCTCCCCTCAGCCTGCTCTGCTCTGGGCTGAACACACCAAGGGACCTCAGCCACTCCTCATATGTCTTCCCGTCTAAACCAAAAACTATATTCGTAGCATTCCTTTGGACACTTGCTAGTGGCCTCTTTATATTGTGGCACCCAGAACTGCACACAGTACTTGAGGTGAGGCTGCACCAGCGCAAATGGGAGTGGGACAGTCATTTCCCTCAACCAGCTAGCAATGTTGTGCTTGATGCACCCCAGGATATGGTTGGCCCTTTTGGCTTGCCAGGACACACTGTTGACCAATATTCAGCTTGCCGTCAAACAGAACCCCCAGATCCCTTTCTTTGGGGCTGCTTTCCAGCCTCTTATCCCCCGTCTGTATGTAGACCCATCTACATGTGCAACTTCATATTGTTGGTGATTGCCCAGCACTCTTAATTTGTCAAGATCTATATGCAAGGCCTCCCTACTTTAGAGGGAGTCAGCAGTTCCTTCTAATTTACTATAATCTGCAAACTTAATTAGTATGCATTCTAGTCCTGCATCCAGGTCATTTATGAAAACATTAAAGAGAACTGGCCCTAAAATGGAGCCCTGTGGAACCCCAGTAGTCACTGGCCACCAGCCTGATGTAACCACATTTATTAAAACCCTTTAAGCCCAACATGTCAGCCACCTGTTCACCCATCACGTTATGTATTTATCTAGCTGTGTGCTGGACATTTTGTTTAGAAGGATACTGTGAGAAATGGTCTGGAAAGCTTTGCTAAATTCCATAAAGATTATGTCAGCTGGTTTCCCTTGGTCAACTATGTAGGTGACCTTATCATAAAAGGAAATTATGTTTGTTAAACAGGGCTTTCTGTTTGTGAACTTGTGTTGGCTGTGACCAACGACTGTACTGTTTTTCCACTGTCTTCACAATCATTGTCTTCTCATCAAACATGATCCCCTCTTCCACTGCTATGCTTTTTTGTGCCTCATCCCATTGCATATACAAACAAAGGCCAAACTGTAAGCATCTAATTCCTCAAAGTACCTTCTCATACCAATTCAAGAGGAAGCAGCAAATGTCTAGGAGTGGATGTCTGTGAATGAAAGAAAGTAGAATTCTAGTCTTGAATGCCTCTGTTAAATGTGTCTTAACAGCCATCACTACTGCTGAGCAAGTGTTGAATTCTGCTGTAGAAGGAACATACTTGAACTCAACAGCAGAACACTAGTGTGGCACATTCCTGTTTATTTTCTCTACAAGAGAATGACTTTTTTATCAAAATCAGAACTGAATATTTTTAAAATTGGCTCCAAATTCTGCTTTCCAAACAGAATCTTTCATGTAGAGTGAGGTGAAATCAACCCCATTTTCCAAAAAGTCACAAAATAACCTTTTATCACATCTGCTTTTCTGCCTGTGTTAGCACTTCTAAACCTCCCAATGATGTTTCTCACGCCTTCTGGGAAACCTAAGAGGGAATCAGGTGAGGATGGTGGAGACTAAAGGTCAGATTTTACAGTCAGTTTAAGTAGATCATGACGAGAGGCTTTATGTTCCACTTTAAGCTTGGTCATGTACCCTAGCACCCCTTTTCTATCACAGTAATTATCACATGGCAAAGCAGTAAACAGAACAGCCAATTGATCTAACTGAATGTAACCTCTTTAAAACAAAACAAAACTAAAAACGATCCTACTAGTTTATGCCTGGTCAAATTACCTAAGTAATGTGATCCCCCAAAGAGTTGCATGATTGGTGGTGCCACCCCAATGTAGGAAAGCAGGGTACAGGCACATGCATTTTGAGGGCAGCTTAGATGGATTGACTTAGTTGCAAGACTGCATATTTAGAGCATTGAATGTGGACAGGAAGAAAGCAGTCCTTCCACTTCTGAGAAAAAATAAGTTTTCCTTAAGTTAAAATTAAGCTTTTCATCCTTCAACCCTGATAGCTACAAACTTTTAAGTACAGCTAACACAGCATGTGGCTAGGGGGCTGCTAGAATTATGTGTTCACACATAGGCTGACTGTGGGTTTGGAAAAATGTGGCAATATTTTTTTAAATAAAAGTTTAATGCTATATTGTTAGGATTTACAAACTTTGAATGGTTTTAAGCTTTTCTAATCCTCATGATTAATTCATTATTCATATTAGTTATGAAAGAGAATTTATGAAGTGAATAGCCACCAGTACCAGAACAGTCTGATTGATGCACTAATGTTATAGATTTTCTCCTCAAAGATTCTACTTATTATACACAAATGAACGTGCACTAGCTGGGATAGTAACTCAAGATAGTGTATTTAGAACATCAGAGGGACTGCTTTGCAGGTGCATATGAATACTAAGGCCATCCCATGCATTCTTGGCCTCTTAAAAGTCAATGGCAGATGTGTAGGAGAACTAAAGCAGTGACAATTCTGATTAGTACTGTGATATGAAGCGGCAGGATATGAAGCAGCAGGCTTACAAACCAAAGCTATTTGTTTCTGTTTTAGTCAAACTGTCTTAAGTTTTCACTTATTCAAAGGAGTGAATAAGTCAAATAAGTCTAAGTAGCCAAACCCCGGGCTGTGGCACCAGTCCTGCAACCATCTGTTGATTTGCCAGATTCCATTGGCTGTGCTGCCCTATTTATCCGGGAGAGGATACTCTCTATTTTATTTATTCCTAAACATCCAGTTTATATAATTCTCATTGCATCTGCCTTGCCACAAGACTGATGAAAGAAGTCCGTGGATGACACAGTCAATAAAAAAGTTACCTCATTCAACCATAAATAATCCATAAGAGATTATGGATAGGATAAATAATCTATAAGAGTATGAATTGCCTTTCAGTTCCACTGTTTTATGTCTTTTGACTAGAAACAATAAGCCATGATTTGATGTTTGTGTATAGAAAACAGAAGGACAGTTGGAGTGCTATAGTGGTGCTGCTACCAAATTGTCAGACATGGAAGAAAAGGAGAAAGCTGTTGATGGTTCATTCAACTAGACAAACAAAAGTATTTTACAAGTAAACAGAGTCCTCAAAATGAAGTGTGTTTTGAATTAGGATGGTTCAAGTACGTGAAGAAAGTTTGTAGTAGAATTGTTTACACAGTTGTTTATCAAGGTTAGCTTCATGCAGGGATGAGGTATGTGGGTTTCTGTGTAAAAATGCCTTGTTTTACACTTTGTTCTCAAAAAGCATGTTATATGAGAAGTTTTACAATATAGTTGATAGAAAGTTTGCAATATAGTATGGTAAGAATAAGAGGATAATACTAATATTATTAGTAAGTTTACTAGATTTGAAAACAGTACTTAGTTTGGAAACCAATATGCACGGAAAATAATGTATCCCAACAAATTCTAGTGGTCTCTCTGCTACAACAGTGTATAGTGAAAATAAGTGTTTTGGGGGAATATGGTTCATATATAGGTGCTTATTTCCTTGAAAGCCTGTCAAGAAGTACTTAAAAGTCAATATTCCCGCATTTAAATAAACTGTTAAAATCTTACCATCTAATTGCTAGATAAAGCTTCCAAAATTACTTTACTGTGAGAAGAAATGACATTGTTTGTTGATAAGCTGATGACTGGAAAATGCTGAGGGGGATGCCTCTTGCTCATTCTTCAATGAACAGTTTGCATCATAGTTAGCAAGGAATTTGAGTGAAATTTTGTTTAACCTTTCACAACAAAGCAGGTTATTTTTCTCAAGCATAGAAATAGTGTGATATCCAACTATCAGCGGCTATTAGAATTCTTGGATAATGCATTATTTTACTAAACCTGTAAAGTCCTTCAAGCATGTCAGGAGCAATCATATTAAGCAGAAAGGTCCTGCATCTAACCTTTTTCGAAGGTCTAAGGGGGCACTGTATGACAGAATAAATTAAACTTAATATAAGAATGAGGCTGAGAAACTGTCTGGGTCAAAAAGTCATCAAGGGAAAAAATGGCGTTCCAGAAGGCTAAGATTGATCACTTCAGGGAAAGAAAGCTACAATGCCAACAAGTAGGTGATACTAATCTTTCATCTGTTTTTTGCCATATTTTCAGTCAGGTCACTAAAAAGGAAATACTGTGCTTGAGCAGCATCGTTGTCTGGTTTCCTGGCTACAGTTCTATCTCTAGATTCCATACAATTCCAGAAGACAGCAAAAACTAAGGACCCTGCAGTGTACTTTCTTACTATTTTGGCAGTCTTTTCCAGAAGTCAGCAGATTTATTCTCGTATTTAGACCGTAATCCTAGAATGTAGAAGTATGGCCACTGACATACCTGTGTATAATAGTATTTATCTGAACCACGCTGAAAGAAAAACACTGATTTATGCAGGTCTAAAGAATAGAAAAGTGCCAATTTCATTTTGTCTTTAATGTGGCTCATGTGGTTGAGCGTGATGAGAATTGTAAAGCTGTTAGCTTTAACCATGTATTGTCAAACTTCAGCATATCAATTTCATAAATTCAGCATATCAATGTATTTCATAAAACCTGTCACCTACAATTACCAAAAAGCAGGTGAGGAAAAGAGAAAAGATTTTACCAGGCACCATTTGGAATCCAAGCAAGAAGCTTTATGGATTTTGAGGCTGTGGTTGAGGTATTAAATTACAGGATGATTTCCAGCATCAAAATACCTGATGTACTGCAGTCTAGGGATCTCTTAAGACTGTTTTGATGAAGGTTATAATGAAACTGATAGCTATCACTTTTTTTTTTTTTCCTGACAAAATTTCTATGACAGAAGTAATTTGAGGGTTTAATTCCAAACAAGTTTTGTTGTTTGCTGAGTGATTTGATTCTGTGGGATTGCTCTATTTCTGGATTAGCTCAGTATTAGTAGTACTTTTGGTTTGGTGAGATTTACTGTTCAATAAGCTAGAGAGTAGCTAAAACATTTCTTTTGACATACCAAATTTTGAGAGGCTCAGAAGGCATACATCACTAGCTGTTGCTTTAAATGATTGTGAAGCTCCAACTAATCAGCCTTTGATTCTCACAGTGGTTGTCTTAGAATAATTTCAGATATGAAAAAGAAGTAACACATGAAATGCATATACACATGCAAAAGAGCAACTTATTTTCCTTGCTGTTTCACTTTGTTTTAAGCTTACCCTCTTAAAATCGCACCACCAGCCAGTGCCTGCAACCCCACTGACTATTTGCAGGCTGGAAGGAACTGGAGCTGCAGAGGTTGGGCTGCAGTCACTCCAGCTGTCACCACTAGAGGCCAGCGCCCTTCCATGGGAGCTGCAGCCTGGGCAAGTGCAGGCAAATGAGCTGGAGGGCAAAGCCAAGCTTCTTGCTACTTGCTGTTTGCTCTCATACAACGGAGGAGGAGAATTCCAGCTCTATGTGTTCCTCTCCAGCTTCCTTCATTGCTGCATTCCTTCCTCCTCTAAAGAGCAGAGTTTCCAAGTTTCCAAACATCCACAGAGAAACATAATCCTCTTGCTTTTTAATGCTTCATCCTACTATTCAGCAACAATGAAAAATATCTTATCTGCTATGTCACCATCTCACATCATGCTGCAGTAGAAGCCTGTGTGTGTACAGCTGGTATAGCTTCAGCAGTTTTTCTGCAAGTACTGGCCATTCCATGTGGTTCGTGTCCCTTTGAAAAGGCCATGCCATATCTGGGCTGATGTCAAATCAAAATGTGGTTATTTCTATACAGAATAGTTTTTGTGGGATGTCCCAGTGAGTTATGACAGTTTTATGTCAGAGGAAAAGCTGAACTAAGGGCTGAGATCCACATCAGGGAGTCCAGTTGGTAGTGATGTACCCTGGAGTCAGTTTAATGTCTTCCTTAGGGATCTGGATGATGGGACAGAGTTTGCAGATGCTACCAAACTGAGCAGAGTGGTAGATTCACCAGGTGGTTGGCTTGTCATTTAGATAGATCTCAACAGGCTGGAGAAGTAAGCTGACAGGAACTTCATGTGGTTCAGCAAGGGGAAACACCAAGTCTGCTCCTGGAAAGGAACAACCCCAGGCACCAGTACATGTGGGGGGCCACCAAGCTGGTCTTGACTTTTTAAAATTTGACATCTTTTCTATAGACTGATGGTTGAAACTAGTACAGGAACCTCGCTGACTCTGAGGATAGGGCAGTAAATATTCCCAAAGTTGTACATAAATTGCTTCTGCTACTACATGCTGGTTTAAGATCTGCAACACTGAAGATTCATACTAAGTGAACTGCTCGAGAGCTTTTCCTCCTCTGTCTCTCCCTGGTTATCTATTTTGCATCAGTACATTTGGTTCCCTCTGTCCGAATGTAGCATTTTGAACTTGTGCTTGTTAAATTTCAGCAGTTTTATTTCAGACTGTCCCTCTAATTGGTCCAGATAATTTAGGATTCTGATCTTCTCTTCGTATCCATTCCCAGCTTGAAGTTATCTGCAACTTATTTAAACGTATGTCCTATTCGAACATCCTGCTGGGACACCAGGGGACCATAAATGCTGCCTCTGATTAGCTCTCTCCTCAGCAGCTTTGTCTCATTGATAAATGCCAAGAATCTGTCAGGATTGCTCAGACCTGAGAAGTAGAGGGCAAGAGGGGACACGTGAGGAGAGTGCCAGGCAGCTGCTCTGGGGGTTAAATCTGACATGGGAGAACGTCCTTTTGTTGTTTGTCTGACAATATTGGAGTATGTTTTCCCAGTATACACACTGTTGTGCATCCTACTAGCTTTTGCTGTTGAACAAATACTCATTTTGCTTTCATGGTTATATGTTCTTCAAGGACAAGCAAAATTAATAATCACTACAGGAGTTATTGATCAGCCCTTTTGAGCTAGCAGTGTCCTTGCCTCTGGTCTCCTTGCTGTCAGTCTTCCAAATGCAAGTTCTCCTTACAGCTTACAACTTCTGTGTACCAGTCTTCACCAGAATATCTAGGATTTTGGTGTCTGGAGACTGATTCATGATAATGGGAAGAGTGTGTGCACAGGATCACGTGTGATCACCCAACTTTGGGGCTTTCTTCTTGAGGGAAGATACAACACAGGCTAGGAAGGATTGGCTCTTTGGATTTAGGGGTGTGTTACATCTTGGTTAAGGATCTTATCTCTAAATCTGGGCTCCTTGGTGGTATCCTGCCCTCGAACACAGTGCAGATGTAAGCAGCACTAGATTCAGAAAATGGTTGCTGAGAACAGACTTTGCTTTTATGTCCTGCTTAAAATCCAGCTGTTGATCCTTTGGACATTCTACCTTGTGTCTCTGATAGAATGGCAGAAATACTCTCATCACTGAGAAATACTCTCTCCTACTAAAATGCCTCTGAGCTTGTTTTCAGGAGTTGAAGTTGCTCAGCCATTTTGTGTTGCAAATCTAAGTTTGTTTCCAGTTCTTCAGTGAAAGTATTATGATTAAATTAAATAATTATAAACTGTGTGAAGTGTTCTTATAGTATTTTTTCTGCCTGATGTAACTAAAAATAAAATGTCTAATTGCAAAAATGTTTAAGAGCTGGGCTTTATCACCAGTGAGGGGTGACAACAGGGTTCTTTCACAGACCAAGACTGATTTCAAGGAACACAGTGTTCGAGGAAGTATTGCCTGCAGAAAATGTAGCCACGACTTTTTTATTTAAAAGTTTAAGGTTGTTTGTTTAACTCTTTTTATTCTTCCCTTTATTAGATAAGAAAGGTGAATGTTACTGGAGGAAGAATCCAGTCTAGAGGAGGTGACTGTTCAGGGTTTGTCTCCCCTAGCCCTAGCCAGGTAAAAAGGAGGAAGCCAGCCTGAGCCGCTTGGCTAAACTCAGAGGAAAGCGGTGGGTGCATTGCAGGTATGGCTCACCTGATAGAGGAGATGGCAGATGCCATCGTTTTCCGCTTTAGGTGCCCTCAGGGCTCCCTCTGTAATCACAGGAAGATGCTATTAACATGGGTTACATGCCTACATTTTAGGTGGCTGAAATTGTGGGAAACGAATCCCGTGCTATCCAGTTATTCCCTGTCCTTCCACATTGCATTGTCTTTGAATGCTACATGCTTGCTGTGTATGTGTGAGCTCTTAAGTCACGTGTCAGTGTACATGGACTTGTCTGTGTACAACATGTTTTCAGGTGTTGCTGATGCTACCTTATTCTGCCCAAATATTTTTCTGTGTTTAGAATCTCCTTACCTATTTGTTCAGGTTAGGTTCTTTGGCTGATACTTTCTGAGTACTTCCAACTAGAAAGATGTATTTCTGCATTCAGGTGCTTGTAGAGTCAGTTTCAGCTAGCAAATTAAGATGCTTGAATGTAAACAGCTTTATGCCTGCCTTGAGGTTTAAGCTCCTTTAATAGTGAGAGGAGCTCTAGTTGGTACCGACAACCCCAGGGCGTAATGCTGTCATCCTAAAGAAGACATTGCTTTGGGTCAGCTGAACAGCTGTCAGACCATAGTGAGATCTTGGGTACTGAGCCCACGCATCGACATACAGACACAGATGTGTCATGGTACACCTCTCTATCAGAAGGTAAATCCCATCCAGCATGTCTGAAAAACAAAAGCCATGAAAAACTGACAGCTAGAAAATACTACTTCTCTCTTCCTGCAACTTTCTCATTAACTGTCAAACCCTCCCACAATATAAGCTAATTAAAAGAAGTGCAACTAGAGTGTTAATGAGCCTTTCTGTCACTGAAAGCTTTTGCAAACCTTTGAACGTATGCCACAACTGCATTTTTGCTCAGCTGTCATGATACACGTCTGCAAAAGAAAAAGGGTTCTTCCTTAAACATAGCTGGTGGCTGCAGTCTTAGGAGGGAGCCTTAGAGCCACATGAAGTATGGAAGCTGAACAAGAGACATACCCAGAGAGATTCTTGTTTGAGACGAATTTGACTGAACAGGTAAGTATAAGCACTATGATAAATGATGATTCCAACGTGCAGGGATAAATCTAGTTTACAAATTAAAACATTGCATTACGTTATGGGAGCATGGACCTTCAAGCCTGGTAAGAATTACTATTCCACAGGAGTAGACAGGGCCAGATAAAATAGCAATTTATAAAATGCATTAGGACTAAGGTGTGTGCCTCTGAGATTTAGCCTAAACAGCAACTCCTTGAGATTTTGATCTCCTCTGAGGCAATCGCACTGGATATCAAATAAACTCTTTCTCTGTTTAGTTTGGTCATTCTGTAGGCATTGTCTGATTCTTAACATCAGCTGGTCTAAGGATAAAGCTACCTATTAAATATTGTGAAAATTAGATTCCTGAGGGCCCAACAAAAGCCACAGGAGCAACTTGAAATCCAGTCTTTTAAAAATCACGTAGACAAAATTAACTTTTCTTTTTACAGCTTACTTGATGTTCTGTTAAGATCTAGTCTCCCACCTCTCCCAGTTCACACACAGAACGTTTCACCTGTGTGTTAAATACTGGGGTACAAAAGTAAGTGATGTACAAAACATGCAGGGCTCATGCACGAAAACATCTGTGATGCTAACACATCTCCCCTTTCCTTCCTGAGTGCCCCTTATTGTTACACTGTTCTCTCTGTTCAGTCATTTACAATGAAAATGGTTTGAGGCAGAGATTTGTGTTTGGAATAAAGTAGCTAACACTGTTACTGGCTATTCTACAGAGTAAAGACTATTAGGAAGTTAGTACTTGCACCATTTTAATTTCATAAGCAAGGAGGAGAGGGATTTTTTATCAGTTTATTTTCTTACCTTAGTTAACATAATTATAACTTAATATATTGATATAAAATGGATTCCAAAGTGCTATTAGAAACACCTAATCTCCCTTGTGTCCTTCGTGTTGTACTTTAATGAATAGCTGTAAGCCCTATTAGGGAAACTGACTGGAAATGACTTATCTTCCCATTGCTTCAAGGTGACTCTTTCTCCTAATGACGGTAACACTTGTTCTGTAGTGCAATTTAATATAGTATAGATGCAATATATTATCAAACAAGGACAAACCCAGTATTTTTCTATCTTATATTTATTTTGTGGTTAGTCCAGGCCACATCATCTTGTAGATTTTTCTGGCTACCAGGAATAATGTCTATCAGCCTTCAAAAATCTCATCTTACTACTGGCCTGCCCTGTCCTCTTTCCCCCTTCTTTCCTCTCTGATCTACCAAGAAAATAATATGGTTTCTTTCTCCAGACACACAGATGTGCACCAGATGGCTACTGATAGTTTCAAGGTCCTGATGAGTTATTGGAATAATTAGTGTTGGTGTGAGATTTGTCATCTAACTATAATATTGAACTGTGTAGTCGTCTCTTTCAAGCTTTAAAAATAAAAGGTGTATTTTATTAAGACTTCTGAAACAGCACCTCAAATGTCAGTGCAGATAATAATTGATACCCAGTTCATGTTCAGAATTTCACTCAACTCTCTTTAATGTGTAAAATTCTTAATCCTATAAAGGGGATCAAAGGCAATCTACATTTAAGTAGTATACTAATTTTATGCTAGGAGGAATGGTAAGATATCAATCATGGAATGATTGTAATGGTGATTTGGGGAATATTTCTTTCCAAAATATGAACCTAAGTTGTTGAAAATGATAGAGAAATTTATACATAAAGATGATTTATGGACTGTGGAATAAAAAATACAGCCCACGTTACTTTAAAAAGTCCTTATCCCAAGAGTATATTAAGTCTGTTTCGTGCAAGCCTTTACTGCCACAGCAGCTTTAATGTATTTGTATTTAGGAAGTACAAATATGAAAACAATTCTTAAGAAAATTTAGAAGGCATAAATTTTTGCTTCTGTGCATGCTATTTCCAAATTCAGTTTGTGCTGTAATGGATATTCCTCCTAGTTTAGGTGTATGGAATATACTGCTCTGATAGTTGAATCGGATTGAAATAAGGAATTTTTGCCCTTGACATAGAAACAAATCCAATCCTTTTATTTTTTGGTATTCATCAATACTTTAAAGATTGTATACAACTTGTACACAACTGTCTTTGGATGTAGCTGCAACAGCTGCATCGTCATGCAGCCCTTGCCTGTGTGATTTAGATCCTTTCCCTGTTTTTTTTTGATCTTGGAAACCGTTCTGAAGATGTTTATTCTCATCCACCAAAAATAGAGATTTTTTTTTTTGCAAGCACAGCAGAATAAGTTCCTCCTTCACAGAAAAATGATGGGGTAGCCCTTTGATGATAAGGAATTCAGTGGGATTGTCCAGCACTAATAGGATGTGTAAGTATTTGCAGGATTGGAGTTTATAAAATACCAGGAAGAATTTGAGCTTCCCTTCCTTAAGATTCACTGATTAATCACTTCAGGCCTACCTTACAGTACTGTTTCCTTTTTGGTTCTAATCAGTAAAACCATGTATTTTAAATCACGTTTAATGAACAAATGGGAAAGCTGTGGAGGTAGTGGAGTTCCCTAGCATATATCGTCCTTTACATGGATTCACTCTACTCTCTGACCAACTGTTTATCAGTATCCTTTATTCCACTGAAGGCTTGATGCATTCTTGTCTCAGGTCTCCCTAGCCCCATAAAAAATTCAACTCCATAGCTGTTTTCATTCAAATAAGCTATTCTCTGTGGGTAGACTGTGTATTTGCACAATTCACTTGGCTATCTGAGTTAGACTTCTCTTGCAGTTAGAGGAAAAGGCTAGAGGTGTCCAAGTGGGCATTTGGAGCTGTTACGGTCACAGGACTGACTTGCCCATTGACTGGAATGGGCTGAGAAGACCAGTCTCTGAGGGCAATTACTTTAAGAACTGCCTACATTTAGGCAGAGTAAATACAACCTGCATGCTGCTTGTAAGAGTTGTTTTGTTAGTGCTGTGTACTTAAAAAAGTTTTGGGGTTGGTGTGTTTTTACCTTTTCCAGGTATGGGATATTGGAGGGCAACCAAGGTTTCGAAGCATGTGGGAACGCTATTGCAGAGGAGTCAATGCAGTTGTGTAAGTTTTCTTGTGTATGCCTATATAAAACATAACTTAAAATATATATTATTAATATAGATATGCTTTTCCTCCTTTCCATCTCAATTACTTACCCCTTTCTTAATGACGCTGCTTTTCTCTTATGGTCAAATGTTTAGCTGAACTTGGTGATAATATGAAAACAAAGAGTAAGCATAAGATATGCAGCAGTGTTCTTTTCAGAACCTGATTGCTGTAGCAGCAGAAAGCAGAATTCAAGAAAAAATTACGTGGCTTGTAACAGTGAGTTACTTAACTTACCATATTAAAATGTCTTGTTTTGACTTCACTGGCATCTGGATGAAAGGTATTACGTTATGCAGCTGGCAGAAAATTGTTTCCTATGCTTGCAATATTCTTGTTGTTTCCTAGCACTATATGTAGATATAATTATATTTAGTAGTGTCCATTCTTTCCATCCATTTGCCTATTACTCTTCAATATCTTGATGATGTTGGATTTTCCTACTGCAAAAAAAATCCTTCTGATAGAAACAGTTGCTTCTAGAAGAGTCTTTAAAGATGTTTAGATCTGTCAAACCATTCAGTAAGAGGACCCAGCACAATACAAGGAATGTTTTTTATGTTTCCCACATGCCAGCTATGTAAGTAAGTGCATTTTCCAGGCCATTTTTCCCCACAGCCCATATTTAATTCTGTGTCTTCCTGTGTTAATAAATCCAAGGTTTATACAGTTAGGAGAGTTTTAATGGTGTTGTCAATGTGAACACATTTGTCACATTTCAGAAGTTTTAATGCAAGTTTCTGTAAGTAGTGGACAATATCATAAATAACTATTTTCCCATTGCAGTTACATGGTGGATGCAGCAGACTTAGAAAAAGTAGAAGCTTCAAAGAATGAGCTACACAGTTTGATAGATAAACCACAATTGCATGGAATTCCAGTAAGTATTTTCATTTCTGTGGTTCTTACCTGAATGTAGACTGTGCAGTCTTAAATCCTCATGAATGGATTCTCTTGGACTCTTGAAAATACTAGTGTAAGTGTAATGCAGTTTTAATACGCCAAGCTCTCTTAAAAAAAAAAAAAGTAACATTTTTCACACGACTCAGCATCTTATCAGTGCTGCAGTGTGTTTGTACATTTTCTAGTCTAAAGGTCAGAATAGATTTGGAACAAATTCATTTTCACATGTGGCATTATCAGATAATAATTATTTCCAGACAGTCCCCTTGTTGGCTGGGTTTAAACCACTGACCTAGATACGTTTGTGGCAGTATCTTAAGACATATGAGATTTGTCTTTCTGAAGGTTGGCAGATGCTAACATCAAGTAGTCACCTCTGCTTCCAGAGATTGTGGAGGAACTTGACTCTTTCTCTTGACTTTCTTTTTAGCTTTTCAAATTAAAAAATGTATGGAAAAAGTACAAAAATACTTTGGTTCTCAAGTAAGAGGTGTCAAAGAATAGTATATCCTGCTGAAATTCTAGTCAGGAATTACAAAGTTGGAGACTGATGTTCAGTTAAATGTAATCTGCCATTTGAGACCTAGTATGAGTCAATCTGATAAGCGCTGATCTTTGGTGATGGCATCTCCAAATGAGTTTTTATCTTTGATCATAAGAACAAGTAATGCTACATACAAATCAGGGAGAAGTTACTAATTAGACTTTATGGATCTTGTTTTGCCCATTTATGCAAGCAAGTATTTGGATACTCAGCCAGTGCAAATGCTTCAAGTCAGATGCAGATAAGTAGACAGAAAATCAACAGAGTCCCCATCAAATCACTGTGAAAATAAAATTAGGCAAATGCATCCATCTCAGAGGAGAATTTTTCAAGTGATTTTCCATTTTTATTACAAGTTTTGCTATTATTATTGCATTTTTATGTGTTACTTAGATATTGAACAAATCCTACAGAAATGTACTGTCAGACCAGTCATGGACAGTGACATTGTCTTTCTATTTTACTATCTGCACATTCTGTTTTACTTCTCACTGCCCCTTCCTTGACAGGGTAGGTCTCTAATATCTCCAGAAGTACTTAATTAAGCTCCTTTGCTTTTACATGTTATTATACCATATTTCATTTGCCCAGCCTGACCAGCACAGTAATTTCCAAGATGCAGTAATGTATTTTTACTTATTTTTATTTCATTGGTAGTAGCTAGTTTGAACTTCCTCCAATTTATTCTATTTAGGCTTTGACATTATAGATTTTAAGGTACCTTTTTTAATCTGAGAGTGCAAGTAATGAGTTTTTGTGTGTTCCAATTGCATGGAAAATAATGGAACAATCCTGACTTTGACTTGGAGTTGCAACGCATCTGGAAAACAATAATGCAATCATAATTAGAAAAGCCTTTGTTGCTTACTTTATCTTAGAATGTGCTCAAACCATTCATCTGACCTTAATTTATACTTGAGGTCTTAAGTATTGTGTATTGTATAGGAAATTTAAGTCCCAGCATCTCTTTGGTAGATTTACTGCATTTCTCAAACTTAATTCCTAATGGCTGCCCTCTGTGTTTTTTTTTTTTTTTTTTTTTTTTTTTTACCATGGTTGCTCAAAGTGGGTAGGGAAAGGAATCAGTCATTTAGTTTGGGTGGGTTGTGGTTGGGGTGCCCTGGTTTACCTACATTAAGAAGCAGGGAAGCAGAACTGTGGAGTGAATCATGTGGTCTTGAGGACCCAGCATTTACTTCTGGGGCCTTACTTCTGATGAACAATCTGGTCCTGTGGATTGAATGACCGTTGGTGGCTGGAGTGCACTGGTGCATGCTCCCTTACAAGTTTAGTCTCATACTAAAGGGATCCACGTCGGGAACTTCTGATACTGATACACTCAGAGACAATTGGACAGGTTCAGTTTTCAAAGGATGTGTACCCAGCACCAGGCCCTGACTGGAAGGGGTATTTCCAGGCTGCTCATGCAGACATTGGTCGTTTTGAATATGTCAGTTACTGCATTCTAAATATTTGGTTGTGAGATCCAGAATAATGCCAGCAGGTGGCTAAAGACAAAAATAAACTTCTACTGCCCCTGGATTAACATAAATATGAATTATTTCTTTCAGGTGTTAGTCCTTGGAAATAAAAGAGACCTCCCAGGTGCACTGGATGAAAAGCAGTTAATTGAGAAATTGTAAGTAGCTGGGCTGCGTAAAAAGCTGAAATGCTGTGAAATGCGGTATGTAAGAGAAAGTCATTGGTAGTCTATGGCAATAGCTAGCTATAACAGATTTCATTTTATATTCTCAGATGCTCCACTTCGAGTTCTGCTGGCAGTTGAAGTAGCAATCTAGGCTGATAACTGACTGCAGGAGATTTGAACTTCTCTTGATTATTATTTCGGTTGTGTAAAGTTGTTCCAGATAATCCTGTTTTCCCATCACTGAAGATAAAACTGGTAGATAGTAATAGGCTCACTTACACTTCTCCAAGTACTTTGTAGTGGCAGTTTAGTGCTTGAATGGCATTACAACAGAACCTTTCAAACTATTGTCCGTAAATTTAAGCAATTTGGATATTTTTGGCATGTATCCAAAGCATATATTTATGTATAACTGAAACTAACTTAAACTGTTGCATTGTAAGGGTAATTTTAAATGAAATACACAATTTCGTAAAAATGAGTGGTATAGCAATAACTTTGCAGAACAGGTTTCTGTATCTCAGATCACATCATTTTAATCAGTAGGAAGTGAAGCGAAGCTTGCGGTATAAAAGGATGGTCCAAAGGGCAAGCAACTAAACTGAGGCTTAGGAATCACAGAATCACATAAAGGTTGGAAGGGACCTCTGGAAATCATCTGATCCAAGACCCCTGCTTAAGCAAGCAGGGCCTCCTAGAGCCTGTTATCCAGGATCATGTCCAGATGGCGTTTGAGTATTTCCAAGGAGGGAGACTATGCAGCCTCTCTGGGCAACCTGCTCCAGTGCTCGGTTACTCTTAGAGTAAAACAGTGTTTCCTGATGTTCAGACAGAACCTCTTGTGCTTCAGTTTGTGTCCATTGACTTGTACTGTCACTGGGCACCACTTCATATTATTTATAGCCTCCCTTTAGATATTTGTACACATTGATAAATCTCCGCCTGCCACCCCTCCAGGCCTTGTCTTCAGGGTGAACGGCCTGTGCTCTCTCAGCCTTTCCTCACAGGAGAGATGCTCCAGTCCCTAAATCATCTTCATGGCCATTTGTTGGACCCTCTCCAATATGTCTATGTCTCTCTCGTACTGGGGAGCCCGGAACTGGACGCAGTGCCCCAGGTTTGGCCTCACCAGGGCTGTGTAGAGGGAAGGGATCACCTTCCCTGACCTGCTGGCAACACTCCTCGTAATGCAGCCCACGATACCATTGGCCTTCTTTGTGGCAAGGGCACATTGCTGGCTCTTTTTCATCTTGGTGTCCACCAGGTCCCCCAAGTCCTTTTCTGCAAAGCTTAAGACTTCCCTTCTCAGTGCTTCTACTTCCCATCTGTTCTAGGAGCATCATCTGTTTCTTGCATGTTTCTGTGACTTGTGTGAGGATAAACAAATGAAAAATAGCAAAGTGTTCAAAAATGCTGAGGGGGAATAGGGAAATTCTTGTAACGAAACAAGTAAATTAAGAAGCAGTGTCTTCCTAACTGTAGAAGTATCCTTTCAGTAGGAAACTTATCTGATATCTTTGTGTATGATATAATAAGCGTCTTGAATATTAATGCTGAGTACTGTTGTTTGACTGCAAGATTTAATAGATCTAAAAACACTGAATTCTAATTTGAAAGAGTAAAAGGTGAATGCTAATACAAAGTACTGTTATTCAGTTCCCAGTACAGAATTTTATTGTCAGCTTATGGATTTCTGCTTTTTTATTATTCACTACTATATAGACTTAATGAGCAATTCGAATGTTTGAAATGACTTTATAACCTTAAAATCTTTAATTTAAAAAACTTTTTTAATGTCATAGCATATTTTAAAAATTGAGTATCTGAGGTTAGAATTTAACCCACTGAATAAAAAGCAGGAAATATGTAATTTAATGGCAATTTCTGTTGTCAGTTTTTGTGAAGTTATAACACCACGTAATGATTTTTTGTTGTTGTTCTGTAGAAACCTTTCAGCTATTCAAGACAGAGAAATCTGTTGCTATTCTATTTCTTGTAAAGAGAAGGATAACATCGGTAAGCTTCTTTTTCTTATGGCATCGTCAGTGTATACTTTGGATCAGATGTTTTAAAACATTAATGAGATTTGAATATCTAGCTCCAACATATAACTGAAAATCTCAAATTACTTTGAAAGATTTTGCTTCAAATGGTATTACTTCAATAGAATTGCTTTTAATACAGAATTATGTATAATTTAAAAATCACTCCTAGAGTGACCTCAGTTGCACAAGAACTTATAAAATTAGTTTGGCAGGGGCCTTGGAAAAGTGTGTCTAAAAACCAGACTACCTGAATCCTTCATAAAAACAGTGTTACTTTTTCAAAAAAAAAAAAAAAGTAACTGGTATGAAGGCCTTCCAGTTTTTATTTATATTTAATAAATTTTGATAAGTGTTCCTGTTCATGATTTTACTTTTTAATCAGGTCTTACATGCATGTCACTAGTGCTTTTGTCCTACTGGAGACACCCTGAATTTATCCTAAAGTCTGAGGACCTATAAATGCCTCATGAAGTTGTCTCCCATTTAGCTCTCCTTCTTTTTGCCCTTCTCTCTCTTTCTCTCCTGTTTTTTTTTCTCTCCATTTCCCCGTCCCTTTCCTCTGTCATGCTCTCCCCTTCCCTGCCCTGGGTACCCCGTGGAGAAAGCTGAGCTCCTCAGGGCCCCTGAGGTGAGCGGGAGGGAAGGTGGGCCAGGCCAGCGCTGCCGGTGGGGTAAAGCACAGGCTGTGCCAGCAGCAGCACTTGGCTGGGGACATGCTGCCTCTGTGCCACCCTTCTTCCCCGCACACTGCTAAGACAGGTGGTGCTGGTTGGGAGGGATGCAGCCTGGGTAGATATTTATAGCTGCTTCTTGAGGAAACCAGGCTTGTTGGAAGAGTTATGCAGCTCTGTAGGGCTCAGCTGAGTGAGAGACAGTGGGAGTGGAAATGGGAGGAAAGCCAGTTTCTCCCAGCAGCAGGGGAAGTTTTCATCACAGGCAGGGAGAACCAGGTAGTGGAGGTAGTGAGGAGACTGCTATGACACCCGGGCTTCAGAGAGTTGGGAAGATTTCAGCTGAGTGCTTGTCAGGAACTTGTTAGGCAGTGTCAGGCAGGACACATATATTGTCTTGGAAATGGTGTACAGGGTTTGGGTAAGTTGGTTCAAAAGGTCTAGTTTTGCTGAAGTTTGGTATGCAGCCATTATTTCTGAGTGAAGGAAGGACACAATGCACTGTTAAACTTGGGAAGAATAGGCTTAGGGATATAAAGACAGAGGAAGACTGCATAGTCCGGACTGTCTGCATAAGTCAGGGGCAGATTGAGGTGGGCACAGGCCTCAGCTAGCACTGAAATGAAGAAAGTAGAATACAGGGAAAGCAAGTTTGAAGACTGCTGGTGAAGGACTCCGGAAGCTGGTTGGCTTCAGAAATTGCATGGCTCCGAGTTAAGTAAGAACTTTTTTGTTCAAAACTCGGAAAATATTCCCCAACTACATAAGTACCATCTTGTCTGTCAGGTTTTATAAATGTGGCATTTGATCCTCATCAAATCAGCAAGGCTGCAGTGGAGGATCTCAAAGTGGTATTGTAATTAGACACTGTAACAATCAGCATCATTTCTGGAAGGATCCTGGAGAAAGTAGGTTTTAATCCTAGCTCATTTCTGTGAATGGTCTGGAGTAAAAAAGCATGCAGTAAAACATGTGCTAGAATTTGCAGATGAGAAAATAATGAAAAGGATCACTGATACAGGACAGTGTAGATCATTTATTTGTGGTAGTCCTGAGGGTAGAGATGAAAAGTACTCAAGTCCTGATTGAGAATCAGTCAAGTATCTTCCAATGTAACACTGTGCTTAGAAAGGCTGACCTGGTTGCTGAATACGTGCACTAAGGAATAACAAATGGGACTAGATGGTGTATATTGTGTGTTCAGAACTGTGCGAGCATCACTGGAGCACCGTGTTTGAATGACCATATTTTTTATGTGCCATATTTTGAAGAACACCTGGAGAAACTGAAAGCAAGAGCAAGAACCTGGGGAGATCAAAGGACTGGCAAATACCGATGATGAAAAACTGTCATGAAAATATATTTAGCTTATTAAAGTGATGAAACTACTAGGCTGTTAGGGAGAAGAGTGGGAGCTGTCCTCTTTGTCTGCATTTTTGATTGATGTCAATGCAGTTGAACAAGAGAGTCATTTTTCAGTGCAAACTGCAACCTAACTAGCGGGTCTCATCAAGGGGCGTAGGTGTAAGGCTGCCAGCTTCTGGGTCCTGAGAGACTGTGAAAGATTAGTATACAGTTATTAGCTTTGGATACCGTGGGATGCTTTTGTCTGCAATCTCCGTACCTAAGCTGGTCTGCCAGGATATTCCTGGAGTGATGTCTTGAACTTTGCACAGATGCGACAACAAATTTAAATTTGAGGGCTACAGTTGTTGCTGCCCCCTGACACTCTTCCTTCTTCCCTGACAGATGTTACTGCCTTGAGGCAAAAGCATCTAATCTGCTCATGAATCAGTTTGTAAACTGCTGCAGTTTTCAGCCCAGTGCAGGAGGTTGTGTCAGGAGGGGGACCAATTTCAGCTATCAAATTCTACTCCACTGTTCCGTGTCTTTCAGAGACCTTGGACTCCTACAATCTACCTAAATGGCTTCTTAATGTCTTGTCAGATGCTTACCCTTCTCTTTTCTTCTGGTCATGTATTTCTGCCTTTGTTCTCATACTACATTTCATTCCAGTCGGGTTTTTATAGTACATTTTATGGTCATCTTAAATCTTTGCGTTTCCAATAGTTCTTCATCTGTGGCATAGAGAACTTGATGTCAGTCATCATATTTCAGGAGTGTAAAATGCACATAACTTAGAAACAAACAAAAAGCAACAGAAACAGAACCCTGGAGTCTTAAGTGCTGAATTTTTAATTAGGTGTGAGTGAAGATCTGTGTTTTCTGGATTTTGTTTGTTTGCTTTTATTTGTATTAACCTGCTGGTGCTCTGTTGTCCCTTTACACTCTGCAAACAGGCTGTTGAGTTTTTCATTTTGTTTTATCTGTCCTGGCAGACATAACATTGCAATGGCTTATTCAGCACTCCAAATCAAGACACTGTTGAAGAAAACTTGCTGAAGATAACTCTTCTTTCCCAATCACTTTCCCAATCTCCTGTCAGCTATATACAACTGAAAAGATGAAGAATGCAACTGCATACTACCAGGACTCACTTTGATCATATTTGTTAACAGAAATAAAACTGAATTATAGCTTGTCTCTCCATTTTGGTTCTTTTTTTTTTTTTTTTTTTTTTTTAATCCAGATATTTGTCTGCCTAGATGAAATTCCTGAACGCCTTAATACAAGACTGAAAGAAATCAGTACTTTTTTGGGCTGTAATGTTTGAGTTTATGCATGTGAATTGTCAAATACTTAGTATTTTTTTCTAATTTGAAACAGAATAAACTGCACAGTGGAAACAGATATGACTGTTGTTTTTTTTATTAAGATATCAATTATTCGTACAGATTTTTTTTCCAATTAATACCTGTAGTTAACTATCAGTAATAAATTAAAGCCATAATTAAAAGATTCTTAATTGCCAGAATGCTGTTAATCAGATCACTTTCAAATACTCCAGTTGGTGAGAAGTTATTTCTGAAGTTATGTATCTGCAGTTATCTAGTTTTTCTAGTCACAAAGGTAAATGGTTCATATGAATATTTTTTGGGAATTGAAAAAAAACATTAATTCTAGACAGTGTTGTCCTCTGTTGGGAGAGGAAAGTCTGGGGCTGCAGTGGAAGTTTGTCTCTCTCTAACAGAGCAGGTGAGAGCACGCGCATCTTTTTTGTATGGACCAACTGACATTGTTGCCCCCAAAACTCATGTATTTCCTAGCATTTTTATTGTGCTTGAAGTAATTTTCAGTTTGCTTCTGGACTACTAATTTCATTCCTGAACCTTGCAGAATTTTCCAGTATATCTAGGCTTGAAGTAGAATCAGTTCTCTTAAACAGATTAAAGGAGTAATTCACTTTTACATTTTGATGCATTACTAACATCTTACAGATACCTGCATCTGAGTGCTTCACTTAGAAGCACTCTGTTGGGAATTCTGTGAGTTTGGAAATTCTATTCAATCTGGAAAGTTCTTGTCAACTAATAGTAGATAGACTTAAATATTATATGAGATAGTTTCTCAGTGGCCAAGTGTTTCAAGAACACTTGCAGATGAAGGGGGGCAAAGTTCTGAGATACTGGTCTAAAAATGTGGTAGATGAACTGAGTGCTGTAAGCGTTAACAGTTCTAAGTAGCTTATGCTGTTCTTGTAATTAAATGCATGAACTATAAAAATAGTAACTTTTTTTATTGAGTCTGAGGATGCTTTTTGGGTAGTGGCTCTGACAAGCTGCTTAAAACAACTGCTGAGCAGCCTTGATAAAATCTTTCTCAAGTGTCACAGGAATGTTGCTGTAAGCATGATAGGCAAGGTAGAGCACTTGTTTGTTATCACCTGTGGAGCTGTGGCCAGAGGGGCTAATTTTTCTAGTAGTTCCATGAAAATAATTTGACTGTGTTAAGTGCTCAGTGCTCTGTAAAATTAGTGGATGTTAACTGAAATAGGATGTGGGAGAAGACTTTCAGAAATGTGATGAGTAATCCATCTAGTGACATATTGTATGCTGAAGAAAACAACATTAGATGAGTAAGCTTATAAATTTTGAACACTTGTTGTTCGTGGTCTTCTGAAGTAGCAGAGCTATTGCAAAAGGTAGTGACTGGAATTGCAGTCATTTTGCATAAAACACAAAAGAGGAGCCACTTCTTTATCACTGGTCTCAATATCCTTCCTTAGTTGTGCCTTTTGACAGTACTGCCTCATCCTTCTGACCTACTAACATGGCATACAAGGTTGTGCTTCTGTCAGGAGCTCATGTCAGATCTCACTGCGTTGCTCCTTATTGTGGACCTGCCATGCTCCTTTGCTGCAGGAAGTTTCTGGGGTGGAAGCAAGTTCTGTCAGTGCTGGCTGACTGGAACCGGCACTGGTGAGAGAAGCAGTGCTGGCTCCTATCCTTCCCTTGCTTTGCTTCATGTAGTTTTTCTCTGGGCAAGGACCGAAGAAGTTAACTTCCCGTATGTGGTATGCACATTACTGGGTACCAACATAAAGTAAAGACAATCTGTGGAGGGAAGAGGTTAGCTTCCAGGCTGGCTGAATGAATCTCTGTGAATAAGAAGGGAGAATGAGTGATTTCGTTATTAAAATCATTCCATTATACAACACGTGCTGTTTTCAGTTTTAGTTTTGTTTGTTTGTTTGTTTGTTTTATTTTTTGTGTTTGTTTGGTTGTTTTTTTCTTTACTCCTTTTTTCTTTTCTCCTACTGTGTGACCTTGTATCTGAAGCTAAGGCAAATCAGCACAGGCGCCGGTCTCGCTGTTCCCATTTGAAACAGCCTGTGTGTTTTTCAGCGACTTGCCTTCAAGTGATCTTTCAAAACGGCCTTAGCTCAGGGTGAGTGTTTACTGTCACACTCAATAGCCTTGTGGGAAGGATGGATTGTGGCTGACTGTCAGCTCTGACATCCTATTTCTGAGACCACACATGGCCATAAAGTATTATAGAGGTCTAGACCACTGGGGACAGTATGGCAGAAAAGCTACTTGAAGGGGTCACAGGCTTTCTCCTCCCACATCAGGTGTGTTTCGGAAGAAGGGAGGGACCTCCATGCACAACGTCCTCCAGGCCATGGGAAGAGAGCAGTGCCGGGGCATGTGGGTGGCTGTGGAAGCTGGACTAACCTTCTGTTCAGGCACAGCTAATAACGCCAGACCCACAACGCCAAGAGCCCTAAAACAGTATTAGTGCAGCAGCCATACAGACATGTTTCCTCTCCCTTATTTCTTGCTCCAAGCGTAGGAATAGTGTAACTTGTCACCCAGGGCTATACAGAACCACCAGATACAACCCATATGTTTTAAACCCAGCAAATTTTATTTATTTATTTATTTATTTATTTATTTATTTATTTATTTTCTGCTTAGGGATGTAATTTTTCCCACATTTCTTTTTCATTTGCATTGTGTATTGTAGAAAGCAATCCTGAACATAAAATTTTAGTTAAATGATACCAAAAAAAAAAAGGATTTATCAAATGCACTATAAAACTTTCTACATTTTATTGTGGAGAGCAGTGACACATACATAATTTGTTCGTGAATAAGCCACTTTGTAAAACAGTGGTACTTCAGTCACCTGAGCAGCATACCAAACTGAGTGTCTTTGTTCTGTGCGTGAGGACAGGGTGTACATACCGGCTGTCACGCGACTTTCGGGCATGCCGACGGAACAAATACAAGAATTGTGTATAGCTACCCAAAATGTTTAGAAGCTTGTGGAGGAGAACAGGCTGTACCCTTGGCTGGCACCTCCAACCAGGCTCTTCTGCCTCTGGCTATGATGCAGCCTGGTCTGCAGGATGCACACAGTGATCCTGCAAGGCGCTGCATGATAAACTCCACCTAGCTCAGGCCATAACCTCACAGCTTAAAAGCACACGAGGGAGGTGAGATGCGGGTGAGGGCTGGCTTCTGGCTATCAGTTTTCTGCCCTGTGGTTTCAAGGCCATGCCTCAAGTCTGTACACGTCAGTCTATAGAGTGTCTGTGCAGAACTCCTTCCCGTGGATTTGGCTTACTCAAATGCCTTCAGACTGCAGGACACATTTATAGTTTTCCCAGCAAAGATTCTGGGGTACGCTGGCAGGAGCCTGCTGGCTCTGGTAAACACTGAGCAAATTTCTGCTTGCAGGCACATGTTACTGGCATGGGAGCGTGCCCAGGCTGCTGAAGGAAGGGGCTGGGATCACTGTCTATGTCCTCAAGATGTTGCAGGACAGCTTTAAAGAAGGTGGACAGACGGTCCTGTGCCACTGAGTGGTACTGGCTCTGCCCTCCTGCAGTTGGGAGCGGGCTGGTGGACTTACCCCTCCGGAGGAGGCTGTGTCAGCGTGTGCTTTTGTATTTGCACTGAAAAGACCGTTCAGAATGGTGAGCCGCCTCTGCACAGATTTTCCTAATGGCTCTCCAAGGCCATGGTAGTGTGGGTGAGATGCAGGACCTAGCAGCCATTCAAATATTTCTTTGGGCAGCTAAGCCTTCATTTGAGAACCGCTGCTCTGGGTGATTCTGCTCTTCATGGGTTGTGCTGCAGTGTCCAGCACCTGCTGTGATGGAGTTGAAGGCCTGCACTCGTCAGCTGAAGAAAGAGGGAGGTGATTTTTCTGTCATCTCTGAATACTTAATCCTTGCTTCCAGATGAGACTCATCCCTAGGGCTCACAGACATGCCTTTAGAAAATGCTTTTTTTTATTATTATTATTATTATTTTTTTTTTTTTTTTGACAGTGAGTGGACTAGATTGCACCTAGTGCGCATAATTTTACAAAATGGTCCCTGAGGAGGTAGCTCATCTGCCTTCCAGTTTCAAAAATTGAAGCATTATGATACATCTGTGTAGGCAGTATACTTTTTCAGGAATAAGGTATTTACAGTTAAGTGCACTTAAAGTAAGTGGGTTTGTTAAGCAGCATTGCCTGACTCTTTGCTCATTGTTATCTATAGATTGCGTGGAAAGTGTTTTCACTGAAGTGGAAAACAAGTCAATACACTTCCCTAATCCATCCTTCAATGCAAAAGCAGACACGTGCACTGCTGGTATTTAAAGCTTTTTATCAATTAAAGGGCAAGGAATGCAAGTTTGCAGCATGCTGCTTGTTTTGAAGGCTGCAAGGTACAGCCATATTGGACCAAGAACCTCGTTAAACACAAGTATAAATTTTGCTCATGAGGAAGTAAGGTATTCCAGTATTTAACCTTTTTGTTACCTCAGCTCCTACATCTTTGACTCTAACAGACTTCCCTGCACTCAGATTTTCTCAGTGTTTATGACCCAGCCTGTACTGAACATCTGAGACCTTACGAATTGTGAGTTTCAACATTAGGGTTCAGTGGCTGCCTCTCTTGTAAATGCACTAAATGAAAAAGAAATGTATGTAACATAAAATCTCTGTGCTTGGGGATACTGTCCAGTTAATATAACAATGTTTAAATATGTGCCTAACACCCAGAAGTGCTTTGTATTCTGCCCACAGCCAGTAAGTAACAAATGCACATGGCCTGTTCTAGGTGTCACCCATCAGCTGCTAATATACTAGGTCTACTTGTGTCCTCTAGGAGGTGAAGGTATTTACCTGCCAAAAGGTGGGGTTAACATAACCATTCAGGCCTGGAGGTGCACAAGGCAAGTATTTTTTGTGTTGGAAGAATTAAATCAACAAACATGTTCTTAACCTTCTTTAACGTCTCAGATTCTCTTAATTCTCTCTCTCCTATAACTAGAATGTCCTAAAGCCATTTTTCATGCAGTTGACAAAACACTATTACATGCTTCATTTGCATCAATTACACAAAAATCAGAGCTGAATGGCCTGTAAGTGCAGGTAGATTTGTATCTTCAGCTCATCAGGAAAGCAATATTTAACAAAGTCTCCACAGAAAGATGTATAGGGCCAGAACCAACCATTCTTTCTGTAAATATTTTGTAATATAGCAACGAGGAAAGAACATGAAATACATTTATGGCTTACATTTTAAAGATACTGCTAACGAGATCTAGCAATTTATTCCATATGTATTTGCAATTTCTTTGCTTAAAAAGTGCCTTTTGAGTGTTTGTTTGAAGTCAAATTATATAAAGGTCATTAAAGCCTTTTTTGCCTTTATACGATCATCACAAAATACAAGTGGGTTTATATGTCTCTGTGAAAAAAGGAGAATTGCAAGATTTGTGGAGCAAGGAAGGTTTTATTGAGGGGAAAGATTATCATTCAAAAGGACTTTGCTTTTCTAAGAATTTTCTTACTAATGTGCATTAATTGATTTTCATTGACCGTAAAGTCAAAGTTGTCACACGGCCTTACATGTACCAAAACAATGTTCAAAGTTGTAGTTCAGACTATGTTGAACTTAGCACAAGAGAGGTAAACAGTAACAAAATAATAATGCAGTATTTGAACTTTTGGAGAACCAATTTCTAATTAAATCTAGCATAATTGTCAGAATAACTATAGGGTACATTTGAGAAATGAGGCTCAAAAGTCAGACATAAGAAGTCTGAGCATCAGGTTTTCTCAATTTACTGAAGCTGTAAACTAATAAATCAATGTCTAAAACAAGAGATGAAAGATTAGGGAACAGCAGGAGTATTTCTACGCTACACAGAACAAAATGCACTGATATTTGTATCGGAGAGTTTTAACTACGTTTAACTGTTGTACCTTAAGTCTTTAAAAAAGTAAAATCTTTGGTTTTTATGGTAATAAAATTCCATGCCTGAGACTGAGATGTTATAAATTAGTGAAACTCTGCTGAAGGTAGTGGAGTCACATTTACACTTTCTGGGGCTTGAGTCCTTTATTTGGCATCAAGTGTAGCCAGTCAGGTTTATCAGATAATGTAAGAAGAGAAACATGCTGTGTACAATCTGAAGTGCAGGGTTCACACCTTTCAGGGAAGGGAATTAGAGGTCATCAGTGCCATCTGAGGCTCACTGGTCCAGGGGCTAATGATAACTGACAGATTACTCTTCAGGAAAAGAAAAAAACTCGCAAAAGTAACAATCATGCAAATCCGTATAACACACAAAGGGGGTGAAGATTTATGTGACTGTTTCCTTCATCCCTTTCATCTAGCTTCACTATTTTTTTCTGTATTTTCTGTGCTGTTCACTAATGATGCTCATTTGTCTGCTTCACTTACTGCTACCTGCCCTTCCCCTGTGCCACTCCTGTATGCAGAGCTCCCCTAATGTCACAGGGGGTTCCATCTTCCTGGCCTCTCATTCGTGATCTCCACTGCTTTCGGGTTGCTGTTGCAGCTGAGGAAGCTCTTTGGCTGAGTGCTTCACTCCACCTCTCCACCAAAGTCGATGTCCTCAGAGGTACTGGAAAGGCAGGAGCCCTGCATCGCACCCTGGGTATTACACCCAAAGAAATGGGTGGCAATTTAGGTTAACACACTAGGCTGGGAAGTGATTGAGCCACGGGTTGTCTCCTTGGCTAACCTCTGTCTGCTAGACTTAAATCCAACAGATCTGGGCAACAGATCTCTAAGGTTTCAGACCAAGTGTGTGGAGATCAGTGGGAAGATTCCTCCTGTTTTTAATGAAAATAGGGCAATGGCTTTAGACTGTCCACAAGACTCAATTTTACTGTGATGTTTGCAAAGAATAAAGAGGTGCATCTGAGCAAAACATGAATCAAGTCCTTCATTTGTCCCATAATGTTGTACACAAAAATCTGCTGGGAAACTGTGATTACCCTTCTCTACTTCCACCTTCCTTCTTTCAGCCCCTCCCTATCATCCCCACTCTACTGCGTCTGAAAGGAGATACAAGCTTCTTAGCATAGTCCCTGGCTTTTCATCATCAGTGCAAGATGTTAGCCTTTTTGAATGCTGTGAGATGATAAATATGTCACAGCAAATGTGTTTTCTGCACTTAACTGGAGAGTAATTAATCCTAGAGCTTTTTCCTTCCTTCTGGGAATGGTACTATCAGCTGCTTCCCAAGGATGATAGGCAATTGGCAAAAGGCAGCCGAACTTGATGAAGTGAGATGGATGGTGGGTTTCTCTGAGGATAATGATATTGAGCAGGGTCTGTCCGAGAAAAAGAATTAACTGAAGGGAGGGAAGGGGAGAAAAACTGGGGAAAAACAGGCCTTTGTCCCCTTGTCCCCCATCCTCAAAGACAGGGTTCAGGGACAGTCCACCACAAACGTTATTGTTCCAAACTGATTGGTTACTGTCCTATCTGCTGTCAGTCTAAAGCAGCAGACTTAGGTCCATATATGCATATATAAAAATACATGCATGCACACATATAGAGAGTAGTAGATGCACTTTGAGTTTAAATGCAAGATATATTAGTGAGCTTCAGCATCAATTTAGAGTGGTTCACAGCAGGGTGTGAAGGGCTGTTGTGGTGAAAAATATCAGAACTAAGTAATTTGCTAAACTGCTTACTCAAGGACAGGATAACTTATAAATACATGCTCATTTCATTTCTGCACATTCATGGGTTTGTATTTTGCAAATGGTGTTGTCTGTTTTGTGCTTAGCAAGTAAACACTTTTATTTGCTTTCACCTTAGCCTGCCATGTGATAAAACTCTTTTTAAGGTCACTTTCAAATGTCAAGCCATTCCTTCCCTGCATACGTTACCACCTTTTGAAGTAGGAGACTGGGAAACTTCACAACTGCTTGCAGATTGCTCTAGGGTGGGGGGTATCGGAGTGATGGACATGTTTTCATATTGGCTGCACAGGCTGATTTGATAACTACTGGAGTGGGAGTCTGAGAGATGGATGTGTTTTCCTGTGACCAACAGCCTGCTGGGAAGCTCACTGACCTACAGCAGGGTGTGTGGTAGGCACGTAACGTGTGAGAGTTTTTAAGGTGTTCTGGCAACCACAGCACTGGATGATCAAGAAGACTTGTGAAATCCATTATTGAATAAACTTCAATAGTTTGTTCACGAAAGATTTGGCGATGTGAAAAATATTGTAAACACATTTTGTCACAGTCTACGTTAAGACCTCCAACCCCCTCCATGGAGTTGTGTATACTTGCTTTGCAAAGACCTCTGTTAAAAACTGAGTGGGTGAGTTCACAGGAAAAGGTTTTAGTTATGAATCTCCTCAAAACCTTTGTCCTAAAAATGGGAATATTAACAATCTACACATGTGGAATAACACTTATCTGGGTCCTTGGCAGGCATACCTCGAGGAAAAAGGCAGAAGAATCTGCAGAGTACAAAACCAAAATGTGCAAAAAAATGCACATGCTTTTTATAATCAGATAATCATTTTTTTGAAAGCTCCAGCAACCCAGCATAAGCTGTTATTTATAACTTAGGTATTGTTATCTGACAGTCCCATGGATATTATCCACTTGATTCAGTCTCTTTTTCAACAAGTGGTGATCCTTTTAATGTGCCTATAACATGGAGTTGATATAGCCAAGCAGAACTCTTTCTGTCTGTTGGAGAAACTTGTTTTCATTGGCACCTGGAGACATTTGTGTGTTGCTGTGTTTATTAAACTGCTGGCTTGGATATTACTGAAATAGATAGCTTTGGGGTAACAAGGGGATATGTACCAAAGACATCTTTTACCATCCATTTGCTCTAGCTGGGGTTGCACTTACAGACAAAGGATCAAAGAAAACTTAACAGATATTATTTCGTAGTCACAGTGAAATGGAATTTGCTTTGTGAGTCAATGAACTGCTAGTTTTACTGCCTGTTAAAATCATTTCTTTTCAACTCTCTATTAGAAGATGAGTATTTCAAAAATATGCAGCAAACTTGGTCTGAAGAAGTTCTCCTGATAAATGCACTAACTGGTGCACTACCTAACTGGTGAGCACTGCTATTTGTGTCGTGTTCTCCTTTCAGGAGGAGAAAAATAAACTAAGATGTTTAGATATATTCTTACCTGCCAAGATTCAGTCGTTATGTAAAACAGACTTCTTCCTGCTCTTGATAATGCAATCAGCTTTGAGGATAGATGCTACAGCTATACATTTGCAAGCTAGGAGTGCTGAGTGACAGAAAGATGAATTGGTTTTCCAGAATCATTCACTTGTTCTGTTTGCCACCAGCTGATGTACTTTCATCACTCTCCCCTGAGATTAATCGTGAGATTTGCCACTGCCTTTGTGCTTATGAAAGACCCTGGGCTGCATTTCAGGTATTGCAACAAGATAAATCTATTTAAAACAACATAAATCTCTGGTAAGGCTTTAGGCTACCTTCTCCCATAGGCTTTAGTGGCTCTGCTTGGCAGTTTGTTAGAGCACATGCTATGTCCGATGTAACCCTATGGTTATTGGATAGAGCAAGAAGTTTGCAGAAATTCTGCCTCTTCGGTGAAAAGAGCAGAAACCAGAACTCCATAGCCCTGTATGTAAAACTGGGAGAAACATAGAAACGGTTGAACTCCTTGTACGCTATGGAAAGTCTCTTCCTACCTGAACTGAACTGGATAAGAGACATGAATACAGGGGACTTTTAGTTAGTTCTTCATAGTTCCTTGAAAATATTAGATTATTTTTACACATAATCTCAGAATGTTGGCTTTTAGCAAGTACCTTTATAAAATGCAAGTTATTCTTTCTTTCAATATCAGGAAATACCCAAAGAAAGGGAAAAGGAATAGCTTTAAATACATCTGATATCTTTTGCAGCATGATGGTGGCACACAAAATTTGGCATAGGATGTGATTGATTGTGAGACACACCTTACAGAACAGTTATCAGACAGAACCTGTGGGTGCTTCAGGCATAATGGAATGAAAGAGCCCACAGGTTTGGGATGAATCAATACTGTCTCAGCCTGTGCAGTTTCAGAAAAAGCAGTTAATTTTTTATTTATCATAGAATCATAGAATGGCTTGGGTTGGAAGGGACCTTAAAGATCATCTAGTTCCAACCCCCCTACCATAGGCAGGGATGCCAACCACCAGACCAGGTTGGGCAAGACCCCATCCAACCTGGCCTTGAACACCTCCAGGGATGGGGCATCCACAGCTTCTCTGGACAGCCTGTTCCAGTGCCTCACTATCCATACAGTGAAGAATTTCTTCCTAGTGTGTAATCTAAATCTACCCTCTTTTAATTTAAGACTATTCCCCCTTGTCCTATCATTATCTACCTGAGTAAAGAGTCCTTCTCCATCCTTTTTATAAGACCCCTTTAAGCACTGAAAGGCTGCAATGAGGTCTCCCCAGAGCCTTCTCTTCTCCAGGCTGATTATCCCCAGCTCTCTCAGCCTTTCTTCACAGGAGAGGTGCTCCCGCCCTCGATCATCTTTGTAGTTGTCCTCTGGACCCGCTCTAACAGGTTCACATTTTTCTTGTGCTGGGGGCCTCAGACCTGGATGCAGCACTCCAGGTGAGGTCTCACAAGAGCAGAGCAGAGGAGGACAATCTCTCTCGACCTGCTGGCCCCACTCCTCTGTTGATGCAGCCCAGGATGCAGTTGGCCTTCTGGGCTACAAGCACACACTGCTGGCTCATGTTGAGCCTTTTGTCCACCAGAACCCCTAAGTCCTTCTCCGCAGGGCTTCTGAACAGAATTCCTCTATCCTGTTTTGGATAAACACAAATATAAGTTGTTGGGTATCTTCTTTATCGCCATTTTGTGGACGAAAATCATCAATGTATTCAAGCTAACAATATTCACTCCTTCTGTTATATCATGCTAAAATTGACATACTTTAATTGGAAACAAGTGAAACAAGTTGGACGGATTCATTTTTCTGTTAAATTCCGTCACTTTTTTTTTATTATTTTCAAATTTCTAAATCAGCATCTCACCTATTTATTTATTTATTTATTTATTTTAAATTTGTTTTTATTTTTTTCTTGACCATGCACAGACAACTATAAATTCTCCAAACAGCTGTCAGGACTGCATTCGGGATTTTGGAGGCCATGGGCACAATACTTCTGGAGGGGTCTCCATCATCCAAGACAGGTACCTAGATGTGCACAGGATGGTTATATTACATGCACAGCAAAGTCTAGTCAGAGTATTTGGACATATGGCATAGCAACAACTGTCTGCCTGCACAGATGGAGTGAATGGGGTGATTTATCCATGCATGTGCAGTAGTTGCTTCCGAATATGGCCATGGAAATATGTGAGAGATGCTAGCTGGGATGAACAGCCGTTCTGTACTGAATAATGTGTCCTGGTGACCATTCCAAGCAGCCATAGAGCCTTATATGTTAGATAACTTTAGTATTCTGCTTTCTGCATGTATGGTGGCTAGCATAATAGGACCCTGAGCCAGGTTCACAGATATTAGCATGATGGAGATAAATACTAACATACTCACATAGTCCTGATATTTATCTGGTCATGGGAGCCTGCTCTCAATGTCTCTGTCTACAAGTCTTCTCCTGGGGAACATTGTATTGTTAAGAGACTGAAGGAGAGAGTGAATTAAGCTGTTTTATGAGTATTTACTTTCTAGTCAAGTGTTTTCCAGTTGCCTCGGCTTGGCAATCCCTCTTACAGGCCAAGAGTTTTTGCATCCCCTTATGTTTTTTACCAGAACAGAAGTAAAAATATGTATTATTAGGGATAATAATGACAATTATGCCATTATTAAATTTTGGGAGACCAGTACATATTTCAAATACGTTTCCAATATTTTGTTTCAAGAAACCAGAGAAATATGAAACCTAAAAGTAGTATATAGGAACAATAGGGATATAGGTGAACAATTTTTGTAGATCTGAATTCTAATACTTTTTCAATTGCTTGTAATCTTTCCAGTTGCTCAGATTCTCAGGAAGATGCAATGAAACCTAGCATCATATTGTGATCAAATCACTGTATAACTGTTTGATGATTTCCCTAAATTCAGTGAAACCCTGTAAGGTAAACTCCACAAACTAATGGTGTGTTGTGGGAGGGCCCTTAAATACCTGTACATTTCTCTCTTTCTTTTACAGAGAACTTTATCTCAAAAACTAAGCCACTGCAGTGTCTAAAGACTAAACTGTTGAGTTGGGGAAGAGATTTATCTCTGATGGGAGAAATGAACATGTTTAATTTTACTATAAAGCTCCAGGCATTGTAGACAGCCAGGTAATATCCTGACTCTGCTCAAATCACTGGCAATATGCCTGCTGACTTCAATAAGGCCAAGATTTCATCCACAATATCTTTAATAATCTGTGTCAAAATGAGATCAATTCTTTGCTGTGGGTGGGAAGTTGTGAAATTGTTCTAAAATGGAAAATGGACAAGTTGCCAATAACTAAGAGACATCAGAGAATTTGAGAAGCTTCCATCTGGGAAACATCTTTGGTTATTCTTTCATATATATTAAAAATATGTTTCCTGTTTTCTGCAGCTAATTAACTGGGAAAAAATTCTTCTGGTGGGTATATCAAGTGATCAGGCTATGAGATAAAATCAGCTAGTCTATCAGTGCCAGAAATATTACTGAAATTTTGACTTATATAGTAGTAGACTCTTGCCCCCTTTTTGGTGAATCTGTACATCAGACTGTGTATGGAAATGGAACCTTGTGTTTTACTGTTAGTTAGAAGTCATTCATAAAACATAATATTATGGAAGGATATTTATAGGATAATTAAGGTTAGCAGATAGGACTTGATTCTTCCTGGGTTTCCAGTTACCTGAAATCCAATCTAGCAAATACATTATATACCACTGCTTTTGTTTGTTTGTTTTTGTTGTGTTATGTTTTTCAAAATCTAAGTCAGTTCTGTTATGCTTCACTTTGAAACCAAGGAAGGAAGAGCCATGTAAATACAAAGTATAAACTGGCCCTTTCTGAAGTGCAAAATATGAACTTGCCATATATTATATTTCTAAATAATAAATGATTACAAAACACAGACTGCTTTTATTGTTGCCAACCAGTCCAGGGTCAGTGGTGACTGAGGACAGTAACCGGTCAGCTCAGGCCCACGTGTTGGTGTCCGTTGGAGTTGCTCCAACCACTGTTGATGGCTGAAAGGTGGATGTTCATCCTTCCCTCTGCAAGCTGGTGAAGGAACAAGCGGGGACACCCCTTAGCCACAGCCGAGGTTATGCTACAACAAAAATCGTTAGCCTAAGTGAACCTGTAGTGTAGTACCAACAGACAGAACAGTATTTTTAAGTCTTGTGAGTGAGAAATTAACTTTTTTCTCTTCTATGAGAAGTCTGTGACGCTGAGTTAACATTGCAAGGGTGAACAAATCTCATTTCAAAAAGGTATGTACAAAATTTCACAGTTGTGCCATTAATTCTGTAAACTAATCTAGGATCATCAAAGATCTATGAGGATAAATGAAATTCTCCAGTGTTATTATATTAATCAGTAACTAGTAAGTTGTCACTACATTTTTATATCAACAAAGTAATCAGGCAGGCTCTCTGGTAAGTTTTTGCCATTTTGTAGACTTCTCTCTATATATTAACCCCAAAGATTAAATATACTTTGCTGTGAAAGGCAACCAAATTCTTTTTCAACTGGAGTTCAAAATTTGCCACAATTTGTTCAATATCAAAGTGGCTTTCTTCTCAATTCCCTCTGCAGTGGAGTTTCTAACAAGCCAAGTCAGCATCCTCTGATAAAACTGGAGTCCTTCTGCTGCAATACAGAATGTGAAAAAGAAACCAAAACCAATATATTCTCGGAAAGAGATGAATTCCTCTCTAATGTGTGGAAAACAGAAGAAAATAATGCTACAGAAGACTGGAATAAAGGAACTAAGGCTTTCCTTTATGTGCCCATTTATGAGAGTAATCCCTTCACTAGGAGAACTACAACCTTTGGACAAGGAAAAGCAGAGTTTTCACCCATTACTTTTAGAATAGCTGCTAATATAGTAAAATTCAAAGTCATGCAAGATAGGGTCTTTACCTCATTGACTGTTGCTTGCAGACCCAATGTTTCTCTGGTGCCATTGGATCATTATATTGTTACTGATTGTGCTCCGCTACAACAGAGGCCGATCACTCACCAGCTAGGTTCAGTTTTTTTAGAGGTCACATCTTTCCTGTTGATTCTAGGCAGAACTTTGCAGTCAGAAGAGCAGAATATGACCACTGGGATGGAAAAATGCAACAGTAGCTGGGAGAGAGAGGAGTGAGAAAATATGAGAGAAACAACCAGGCAGACCCCAAGGTCAGTGCAGAAGGAGGGCAGGAGGGGCTCCAGGCACACAGCAGCAGTTCCCCTGCGGCCTGTGGAGAGGCCCCTGGTGGAGCAGGCTGTCCCCCTGCAGCCCATGGGTCCCACACGGAGCAGATCTCCACGCTGCAGCCCGTGGAGGAGCCCCCGGTGGAGCAGGTGGATGTGGCCTGGAGGAGGCTGCGGCCCATGGAGAGCCCCCGCAGGAGCAGGCCCCGGGCCGGAGCTGCAGCCCGTGGAGAGGAGCCCACGCAGGAGCAGGGGGTCTGGGGGGAGCTGCCGCCCGTGGGGGACCCGTGCTGGAGCAGTTTGCTCCTGGGGGATGGACCCCGTGGTACGGAGCCATGTGGGAGCAGTTCTTGAAGAGCTGCTGCCTGTGGGCAGCCCCCGCAGGCTCAGTTCAGGAAGGACGGCATCCCGTGGGAGGGACCCCGCGTGGAGCAGGGGCAGAGAGTGACCGTGAAGGAGTGGGGGAGACAAAGCGTCAGGGACTGACCGCAGCCCCCATTCCCTGTTCCCCTGCACTGCTTGGGGGGGTGGAGGTAGAAGAGGGTGGATGAGGGGAAGGTGTTTTTCGTTTGCTTTTAGTTTCTCGCTGTTCTAGTCCACTAGGGATAAGCAGTAAATTATATTAATCTCCCTATGTTGAATCTGTTTTGCCTGTAACAGTAATTGTTGAGTGATCTCCCTGGCCTTATCTCACCCCTTAAGCCTTTTCCATTGTATTTTTTCCCCCTTTCCCTTTGAGGATGGGGAGTGAGAGAGCAGTTGTGGTGGAGTTCAGCTGTGTAGCAGGGTAAAACCACTGCAGAGGTAAAAGTCAGAGTGTCTCAAGCTGCCATTCTCCCAGCTCAAGCCCAATGTTACCAGTTTTCTGGTGGTCCAGACTGAGCAGGACAATGGAGGAGTGTTCCCAACATTAGCGGAAAGCATCTTCTGATAATTGGGTACCCTCCACAGGTTGGGGAGCTCAGGCAGAAATTCTTCCTGGCTGTGGGCAGCCCAGATTCAGGGCATGCATTCGCTCAGCAAGGGTGCCTGGACAGTAGGCAGCCATGCAGGATTATGGGCAGCAGCACTGCTGCAGTTTGTGTGGCCAGCAAATGGTTGAGTGTCTGCGCTTGGTGCTTGCTTTTGATTGTCTTTAGATGGCTGCCTGCTCAGCTGCGCTGGGGACACTTTGATTCTTTATATACACCGAGGAGTCAGGAGATGTAGACTCCTAATTTATGCTCTCCAAATTGCTCTCAGGAGGTGTTCAGAGCTGTCTTGTTCTCTGTATTGTGCATTTAAGGAAGTTGGGCATGTTTTCTGCACAGCTTGACTTACAGTTAAAAGGACGGTTATTTGATTGCAGGAAGAGCTTAGTTTGGACAGAAGCTCGGGGTGGGGTGTAATCCAATTAATGTTCACTGAGCCTATGTCCTCCACCTGTGAAGTGGAAATGACAGCACCTTGCATGGAGGTTGTATAGTTCTGTACGCATTTAGACACTGAGGTGCCTCCTATCACACTGATGTCTCCAGCTGAGACTGAACCTCCTCACACCTTCAGCTTCTCTGGGCTGCATCTTCGTATTAATCGCAATGCCCAAAGCACTTTTTTTCTAACTATATCTTTCCCATGCCTTAATGAAACATAACAGGAATATGATTTTGGGTCTATGGCTACTGGTGAAATGTAGAATTTGTGGGAAGAAACCTCTTTATTCAAGCTGTATTTGCTGAAATCTTTTTTCATGAGAAACATCACACATGCCATTTAGCAGTTCTTAACAGGAATCAGAAACCTAATTGGCAGCTCATCAGATGAACAAAGAATACAAAAGGATACTAATTCCCCAGGGACATGCCTAGATAACTGGAAACAAGAATTCACATTCTGAGACTCAGTTTTCATAAATATTGCATTTGTAGTTGAATCCAGTACTTTCATGTGGTCAGTATCTCTGCAATGCAGGGCCCAAGCAGTAATGTATATTAAAGTTGCAGCACATACGTCTGTATTTTACTCAAGCACTAAGTTGCACTGTGCTGCATTGCAAGGATGGACACAACATAACTACACACACTCAGGTAATAATGTTCAAGGTTTCTGCCTTTTTTCTGCTTCTTTTTGTTTAAGAATATGCTCTTTCTGAAACAGAAATCAGTTGAAAGCATTTAAGACTCAAGGTAATGTTACAGGTACTTAGCCGTGCTACTGATGGATAATAGACTAGTAAAGGGCTAAGGGTCAGCTATTACAACTGTTAAGAAATGCTCTTCATTAAAAGATATCACAGTCTGTGGGATTATGTTTTATTTCTCTCCTGACACTGATGACAGAATAGGCTCTCCCATCCCTTCCCTATGTATTTGTCTTTGGTCTTTATTAATCTGTGCATGCTTTCAAAAACATGCAGCAATCTTTTAAAGGCTTGGATATATGGTATATTCAAATTTACTTTTTGCTTTGCTCTGCTTTGTTTTGTTTTGTTTTGTTTGGAAAGACATTCAAAGAAGTTGGGAAGTTGAGGAAAGGCTCAAAGGGTTTAGGAAAGAGTGTTCTTAAGAGGAGGTGAAAGCACTGATTATAGGTAAGCACACTGTCTTTTAGGAAGAAAGGAACTTCTGAAAGGTGAGGCTTCAGGAAGGACCTTGCTGGGTCTAAATGAACTGAGGAATACAATGCTGAGTCTAGACAACTTCCCCTCAGACTTATCGTAACATGTAAGAGCTGGTGTACTTAGTGAATTGCTCTAATCTGCAAAATGTATACCTACTGTCTGTGTTACTTTGTGTTAATTAAATAAACCCACCAAAAAGTGCAATTATTTTATTGTCAAAGTAATCTTCAGAACCCTTGTGTCACTCACTATTCATTGCTTAGCTTTTTACACACCACACTGACAGATTCCTGCTTGGCAGGGTTTATGCTTTTTTATGCTTTTTTTTTTCTTCTTTCTTTTTTCTTCCTTTTTTCCTGTATCCATGCAAACATGGTGAATGCTATTACTGCAGGACGGTGGGGCTCAGAGGTCTTGGTCTGCGAGCCCTGCTGGGATAACGTGCACTGTAGATCAAACCAAGTACTGAGGTGAACAGCTACAGCCATTTGTGCTTAACAGTGAATGACCTGCACTGTTTTGGCATTACATATTTGAGATGATTTAAAGCAGCCAGCCAGAAAAAATATTATTGCATGAAAGAATGAAAAAATAAATTGAAAATAGGTTGCTTTTGGCACGGCTTAAAACACCCCCACCATGCATGGCAGGTGGCTGTGTGTGCACAGTGTGGCAGTCAGTGGTGGTACTGGCATGCAGCCAGTCCTTCTTTGGTGCCATCTCTTCATTTGCTCAAATTTATTATTCAGAATGATCCTATTCTTTAACAGGTGTCCATGATGCTAAAACGCAAGTAGGCCCACACCAGATGTCCAAGTTATTTTATTTTTGACATATATCTGCATCGTCTTTTATTCATCGTGAAGAAATCTCTAGCAAATGATGAAGGGAAGACAGGCTTCCCACCTCAGCTGCTGATGCTGGTAGATGGATGGTTTCCTAGAGTAGTTATTAACACGGGGTATCAGAAATTTGTTACTGGAATCCAGTGCAGTCAGCCTGGCTCTAAGATCAGATATTTGGTCCTTCAGTGTAACTTGGAGAAATGAGGGACCATACAGATTGCCTTCAGTTAAAAAAAGTTGCACTCTTCTTGTCTTCACATGGGAATGAGCTGAGGCTTCCTCTATCTGCTTTAGCTGACAGAGCACCATCTCTTCCAGATGCTGTTTGCTGACAGATTGTATTTGCAACAAGATGTGTCATCTCAGTATTCTATTTATGAATACATTTAATTAAAATCCATTCATGCAGATGTAAAAGCATTTACCATTTAAGTAGGCTATGACAAGGACAGAGAGAGGACTTCTATTCCTGTAGCTCCTTTGCCCTTTGCTTTGGTCTTTTCAGTCCCTGAGTTTTCCGGCATATTCTTGGATTACCTGTTTGACTAAAGTGGCTTTCAAATATGGAAGCTACCAATAAAAATGCTCACAGAGAAGCCATTCAGTAATCAAAGTCTTTGATTTCCCATTTCTCAGCTACCTGCTTTTTGAAATGCAGTCTCATGAGTCTGACAAAGGCTCTATGCTTAAATGCCAAGATTGAAATTGATGCTAAAAAAATAAAACACTAATTCACTAAAGATATAAAAAATCCCTCAGAAGTCTCATCCAAATTACATCCAGTAATGTAAAACAAGGTGATACTCTGACAGTGTTAAGCCACAAAGGTAAGCACTCCCGAGTGGATAGTGTCAAGGATACCTCTGCACCCTCAGCTGTTCAGGTACGTCACGGTTCAGTCTTTATTTACACAAGCACATAATATTTGTAGAGGGCCTTTATCTACACTGTGCTGGGAATGGCCTGTGATGGCTCTGTCTGGTCATCTTTCTCATGCCAGGCAGCAGTATCTTATGTTGATAACATTAATGGTGCAGAAGGCCAGGAGGACAAAAAGTGATGTCTGAACATCTGCAGAAAGCTACAGATAATCCTCCAGTGCTACCAAAGCTGTTTGAGTGTCCTGCCCTGCCTGAGTCCAGATAGGGCCAAACATAAACACAGGTTATTAGATTTGAATAGAAGAGCATCAGTACATTTTTAAAGTCCTTGGTTAGGAGCAGAAGGCATGATACAAGGCACCTGATGACTAGCACCAGGGTGTGTAGGGGAGTTTCTTGGATTTCAGGGACAATATTGATCATTTGAAGAAGGAAGGTAAGCTTCCCTACTTGAACGAGATCTAGTGCTGCGTGTACCAGGTGAGCAAAGCATTTCAGAACACTTTTCTAGATAAAATACCTACAAAATTGCATTTAAGCCCAAATGTTTCATGTTACATTTAAATTTTTTCTCATAAATGCATTTAAAAATTTTCTCAGAGACTCTGCACTTGGTGATTTGGGTATTAGGGGAAGAGATGGGAGACATTTTAATTTCCTAGCCTCCTTGGTTGAAAATGACCTGGGAAGTAAAAAAACAAATTATTTGAATGAGTATTATGGCTATATGACCATGTCTGGCAGATTTTGAAGTTTTGTTCTTGTTGTTGATATTGGTATTGTTGTTTTTTCCCCATCTCAAGGGATAGTATAATACAACCCTTTTTATTAAAATATGCAAAAGATTTTCTTCTATATAAACACTTTCCACATCTTGGAAGCTGTATACTGGTTTATCATCCTCCAGAGACCTCTGCTGCGGTCCCCCTCTAACACCAGAGTATGGCTGTGATGCTGATTTTCCTCTGGCTGAGACCAATACTTCTTGAAGAATGTGTGCTATGAATCTATATAGTCCAGACTGCATGTGGCCTACTTGATGGGCTGTAGAGTAGATTCATAATATTTAGGAAGTCTTCAGAAATGTGCACAAGATTTTTAGCAAATTAGGAGAGCTGTAGAACAGGAAAACATTTTAATGACTCAGAATTAATGGACTAGTTTATCATGCCAACTACCTTTGCTGTTTGATGTAGGATGTCTTCAAAGGGAGATGATGAAGAGAACATTTTTTAATGCATGTAATACAGATTAAGACTAAGCTGTGATCTTGTAGTAAACACAGATTCCAAAAAAGAAACCTGACTCAGTCTGAATCACTGAAAAATGCACAAAAGTGCAGAGTAAGTCATTGTTTTGTAAAAATTAAACATACCTGTCTCAGAATACCTAGGCAGTGAGAAAGCATAGGCAGGTATAGAGGAAAAAGCAGTATTTATTTTATTTTATTTTATTTTATTTTATTTTATTTTATTTTATTTTATTTTATTTTATTTTATTTTATTTTATTTTATTTTATTTTATTTTATTTTATTTTATTTTATTTTATTTTATTTTATTTTAATTTTATTTTATTTTATTTTATTTTATTTTTTAACAAAAGAAAACAAAACTGCTGCCATAGTTGCAAAAACACAGAAAAAAGTCAAAGAAGGTCAAAGAAACCATTGGAACCAAGGCGAAAAACATTTGGGATTCTGGTAGCAAAGCAGATAACGGCATTAAAGAAATGTAAAACTGTCTAGAATAACAGCAATTTGCTGCTGCTGCTGTAGTGTAAATACAACAGATTCTTCTGCCTGCGACAGTTCTGCCATTAGCACAAGAGAATCATTCATACCACAGCATCAAAGAAAACAAACATAGATCTGCACTTAATTTGCAGCAAAACCCTGAGACAGCAGCCTCCAGCAGATTAGGACAAAGAACCTTGACAATACCCTCCGCAAGTTGCACCTACAGTATGAGTGAAAAGAACGTGTGTGTGATCAGAAAATCAATGAAACAGCATGTGGATCCGCACGAAATGTCCAGGCTGGAGACAAACCAATAAACCAACCACCAGAAGCAGAAAAGGTGGAGCAGGTATGCTCTGGGTGAGCTCATAGCACATGCAAGGTAGAGGGGATAAGACACTTTTAGGATGGAGGATGAATTGCAAGAAATGGTATTCATTACAAAGCATGGAGGTAGAATAATCTGAAGAATGAGATTGAAGGGGATCTGATGGTTTGAGAGGTCACTAAATCCACCCACACACCAATCAAGGTTTCTTCCCATAGTCTTCCAGTACAAGCACAAAAGTCCACACTGCAGTGAGTGCAAGGATGCTGAAATCCAGATGAAATCCAGGCTCCTTCACTGAACCAAGTACGATCATTTTGCATTACTACAGAGGGCTACTTGGTATTTTAAAATGTCAGATAACTACCGCAGTCCTTCTCTTTATTAAGACCTTTCACTTTGTGAATTATCAATTCAGCTCTAGCCCCAAGGTCAGACAAAATAAGTACTCGTCAGACAGATGTCCATTTCTAGCTCGGGCACGTCCATGTGCACAACCACCCCATGACTGACACGAGCTGATTCCTTCTGTCAGAGGACCTTGCGAGTGGTCAGAGGACAAACCCTTTGTGTAGGCTGAGCTCTCCTCTGGTCCATGAAGTGGGCTGAAAGGGCAATGCAGGGAAAACTGCCTGGGTCATATCACTTTCTGGTCAAATAGGACTTTAGACACCAAAGCTGTCAAGCTGACACTTCTGACAATCACTTGAATTCATCTGTGAAGATGCAAGGTATCAGTGACACAACTGATGTCAGTACTGTTGGGGGTGTCTTTTCTAATGCATTAGCTAGTCCCTAATGAGCAGTGGATATTTTGCATCTTGTCTGGGATTAATTGCTGAACCTACAGCTACTCTGGCAGTTCCATCAATAACAAAAACCTGTCAAAAACAGTGAATATAAAAGCTGCCTACTGGAAATCACTACAAAGTGCTGAGGGAAGCTAGGTTTTGAGAGGAAGATGATGAAAACTCAATCAATGACTCTCACACCTTTCAAAAAAATGTCCTTTTACTACTGGAAATGAGTAATGGTAATGATTTTTACCTGAATAGTGCTTGGTGGAGATTAATTTTATTTTTTAAAAAAAAGTATTTCTAATCACTTTACTGCCAACTAGAAGTGCATAATAAAAGGCAATAAATTAACCATTTCACTCTAAACAAAATCTAAGAGTTACAATGAAAATTCAATTGCAAGAAAAGTCCTTTGACAGTAAATAAAATTTTATAGTACATGTAAATAACAATTCAAGTGACTCAATTTAGCAGTGACAAAAGCTGTTTTCAATGCAGAGTAATTGTTCAAATTGCCCTCTTTCACAAAAAAAAAGCAGTTAAAATGAGCCAATTTATGTAGCATTGACAAGGATTGTTTTCAACTGTAGGCATTCTGTTAAAGCTGTTTAAAATTAAGTAGAGGGTTGCCAAATTGATGCAATTACTTAGACATCATAAAAAGGGTTTTAAAACTATAAATGCATCTGCTAACAGTATTAAATTGAGGCAATTAGCCAACAGGAGTTTTAACCTTCATGTAGCCACCAGCAATCTATTTGGACATGAGAAGTACTTTCATATAGGTCTTATTGTACTTTATGTTGGTAATTAAGGAGGGGGGTTACCTGGACAAAAATCACCAATATGAGCTTCCAGAGATAGCCAACATGAAGCCGTGTGTTGCGTATTCTGTGTTCACATGAACTGGTGCTGTATGAGCTGCACTGATATTATTCACCGTTACATTTCATGTATGTCCGTTTTGCTATTCAGTCAATATGTCTTGTAGTGGAAAGCATCTGGAAGCCAACCAAGCCCATTAGAGGAGAGCAGTTGCGCACAATGAGGCCTGTGAGATTCCTCGGGTTGTTTCCATTGCTGGAGGAAATCCTGGTGCCGTATGGGCTGGGATGCTGTCTGGCTGCAGGCAGTCCCTTGCAGCTACACTGCTGGCTTTGGAGGAGCTGCCTATGGGATGTCTCTTATGGTGTTCCCAGAAAGAGCTGTCTGGTATGAAGAGACAACAGACAGGATGGGGCACTGTTTCTGGACTTAAAACACATACGTCAAATCCATTCTAGATTGTGCTGTGTGGTCATGGACTAGTCACACATAGCTGGAAACACCAAATGACATCAGTGCCTCTGGCACTGTCGTAAGTTTCTTGAAGCTTCAATACTAATCTAAAAGTGCAAGCTGCAAAACATTTAGGTAAACCTTTGGAGGTACAGGTTTTAATTACTAAGTTTCCCAGGCTGTACGGTCCTGGGGGTCTGTATGGCAGGTGGTCATCCTAAACCACTGCAGTCCCATGGTTGAGGAAGGCATAAAATCTGCATCTCCAAGTTCCTATCTGCAGGACGAGATGACCTCTTGAAGGAGAGCTCCAAATCCAAAGCGCTGTTCTGACATAGATACTTTGTTTTGAAGAGACTGAATTTTTGCCTTAAGCCTAGAATTAGGTATCAAAACTCTTAGAGTTGGAGTTTATGTAAACATTTCTCTTTAGCATTTCCTAATGACTGTCTTAGGCAGCTCTCCTATTCAGCATAACAGCTCTTGTCAAACCTACTTGGAGATGCTTGTTGTTCCCCGCAGACTGTTTAGGCACTTCAGCAGATTCCTGTCTTGGATCCAGACACCTAGCGAGTGCCTTGCAGATTTCAGCATTGCAACACCTAAGCCCATTTGCAGATAGTTATCTCAGTTCCCATCTGTTACTGGGAACAGCAGTACCGTCTTATTTTAGAGTAGTAGAGTCAGATGGGCAAAAAAAGGATATCTGGCTGTCAGATGTTGTAGCAAAGGAAACCATATGAAGGAAAAGGAGGAACAGCTGAGTGGGACTTGTAATTTCATTAGTCTGAATCCTGATCAGTCTGGTTCAGCCATACTCTCTCCTAGGGGGAACAAAAACCTCACAGAGGAAAATATGCTCAAAAAATTCAGCTGTCTGGCTTGCATTTCCCTGTGGGCCTTTTCCGTGCATCTTGATAAAAGTTTTGAAGTTCAGAGTTCTGCCATTCTGAGTGGACTGTTAGATTGGGAAGGACAGGGGTATCTAGCAGCAACGAACTTCGGGATTTAAGTGAAGTATTGCCTTCTGGGACTGCGTCCCGAGTGACTTTCAGTCAGGCTTTTTTGTCTCCATCCAACATTCTCCAGTTTGTCAAAACATAACAATGCAGAGAGAGTCCCTTATGAGTTAGGGAGTCAGGTAAAGACTGTGGCTATGCAGACATCATTCTCTCAGAAAAAATGCAGTTCCTGGTGCATAGCCTTATTGACATCTTCTTTGAGGCCTGTGAGAATTGCACCCTGTGGTGCAGGAGATAGGTCTGTTAGAACAATAACAGGAGAGCCAGTGGCTAAAAAGGAATTGTTCTCAGCAGAGCTGCACCCACCAAAGAAAGAGTCATTAATCAAAAAATTCTGGCTATCATTTGTATGCCCTATATAGTGTGCAAATGCATAAAAAATGAGCTGGTTCAATGGCATCTAATTTTTAACTGTAATGCCATTAAGATACCTTAGTGATTTAAAACAATAATTACAGAAGATGGTTATAAATAAAAAAACAGGTGTTCCTTGTTAAAACTTTCTTCATATCTCTCTAATTTTTTAGGCTGATATCCTCCACACAGTTTCTGTTCAATAATTCTTCCTCCACTGGTCAGACTCTGATAATTTATCTAAAATAAGATGATTTAGGCCATATAAAGTAAGATGATTAGGTCATCAGAGAGCAGCTATCAATAGCTAACTGTCAGACTGGAAAGTTTTCATACTGAGTAGAGTTCCATCGAGCTTTGTCCTGAGTTCATTCAATATTTTCATTAAAATCTTGTATGGAGAAACTGTGAGTTTACTTATGAAATCTGCAGACAACTTCAGGCTCGGAGGAGCTGCCAGCACTCTGGAAGGGTGGTCTAGAATTCAAAATGATGTCAACAAATTGGAAAAATGTTCTCAAAATTAGGAGGCTATCCAATAGGGAAAAATATTAGATGAGTGTAGGAATAATCAATGGCAAAAAATCAAGGTAGGGAAAGACTCACAGTCCTCCAGGAAAAAGAAGGATTTTAGCAGGCTATAAAAATATGAAGTATAGTGTACAGCCCATTTAATATTTCTTTCATTCTAATCAGCAGTAAATAACACCTCGACTTGAAGTATTTGGTCCATTTGGGGTATTGCAGGCCAAGACAAACTTGGAAAAATTGGATCATATTTCAGAGGAAATCACCAGAATGATCAGAAAAATACAACTTGTAGGGAAGGAATGAAGGGGGTAGATTTGTTTAACATAGAGAAGGGACCAACTTGAGAGACATAATTACAGTATGAAAATATTTATTTAAATATTTATTTATTTATTTATTGCAAAGGGGAAGCAAATCAACTCATACAGACTAGAGACAGAGTAATGTCTGAGAAGTTTAAACTGG
>NC_137694.1:23711483-23781483 GCF_964034855.1 Anser brachyrhynchus | reverse complement strand
TTATGGAGTAAAATGCCACACAATTTTTGTTAAGGAGAGAAAACCATAAAATTATAGTAGCATTCTTAGGCAGAATTCCTAAAGGTGGCTGAGAAGTGAGCGTCTCCATTTTCCTCCAGCTGATACCACCATATCCCTTAGTCAACTAGTTCCTTTCCACTGTTGTGTATAAATATGTATATAAAACTATAAATATATCATGAGTCTCTCTATCTCTGCCTTATTTCTCTAAATAGCTTTCTGTATTTGTATCAGTCCAAGAAATATGGCCCAGACTTTCTTGAGAAGATTCAGATGATGTCATTAGCTATTTCATATTTTCAGAAGTGGTAAATCATCTGAACTTAGGACCTGATCCTGCATGTTTCTTTGCCTAGTCTGAACTGTGAAATAAGTGGTATGCATGTGACTTCCCAAAGTCTTAAAGCTGCAACCAGCACATCCATGCAGAAAGAACTGTGGAGATATAAGCTTATCAATTAAATGCATCCCAGAAGACATTCTCTGTGATTGCATTACTGAACACATACATTCAGTTTCCTGAATACATCATGACACAGTTGTGTAAATAGCTAAGTCTCTTGTGCCTGTGTTCTTTGGACATTTACAGCAATAGGAGGTGGATGGAGCAGGCACTAGTTAATCAGAATAATAAGGGTTTGCATTCATTTGCATCAGCATGTTTGTCTGCAGGGATGCAAGATGATGGGAAATCCAAACGGGACCTGAAGCAATTAATAAGAAAGAGCAGGAGAACACTGGAAAGTTTACGTTGACCTGACTGTGGGGAACAGCAGAAGCCTTCATATTGCTTAGAATGGACACTTTTTTAAGGGTTTAACGAGAGCATTTTTTTTGGATTGATATGTAAAAAAATAGAACAAATTGCATAAGGATAGTGTTTAGAGTATATAACTTTTGTCATGTTAGTTAATTGAATTGTATTTCCCAAGCAGAAATGGCTTCAGGAGGTGACCAGTCAAATCATACACCTAATGAATCAAACAAGAAGATTTTATTTATTTTTTAATATAGAGAAAATTTCAAACTTCTTGAATGAATTCTGATAACCCACCAGAAAATTTGACTGTTTTCAGAAAGAGGCTCTTTTAACTCAACAGTTCTAATCACAATATTCAAATTTCTTCTTAAATTCAGTCTGGTGAGCAATAATTTTTCACTTCATGTTTATAGGTTATCATGGCTATCCTCCGATATTTCAAATTTGAAGCCAGCATATGGCTTATCAAACTCAGTGTCCTCATGGCTAGAATAAGAGACTTTGCAAAAGACGTCCCCTAAATTCAGCTTGCCAAGGTTATTATGCTGAAGGCATTACTTGTCAGTACATCCTTACTTGATCTTCAGACACGAACATATTCTACTTTAGGAATACTCCTCCTATCAGCAGTGCTGTCTTAGGTGATGATTGAAAGTCAGGTCCAATATTAATACACAGCTGCAGTGCACAAATTCCTGACAGAATTTAATGAATATGTTATGTATCTGAATCTTTTACCTTGACTTTGTTTTGCTTCTCACTACTTCTTGAAATAGCTCAGGAAAGACAGTGAAGGATGGTATCTTTTTTATTTTTATTTTTCTGTGATACTTGCATTATTTATTTTGATGTTATTTTACTGCAGAGAGAAATTCGGAGCTCACACTAAATGTAAAAATGAAAGGTAAGCTAATTGCTCCAGGAAGCTCATTCAGTTGCCCCCTTTTAACACTAGAGGGAAGTGTATGTAAAGACACTAAAGACTGTGCATCTTTCACTGTGGAAATTTGTTACATGCATAGCATTTTCTTTTAAATGGATGAGCATTTGGGAGCACTGATGAAGGAAGGCAGAAAAGGATAATGGATCGGGCAGTGGTGTAGGTTTGAGGCAACATGAGTCCTGTCACCAGCCTTCTGTGTGATTTCTGGCCAGGCACTTTACCTTGCTTTTATTTGTTTAGACCACCCATTATTCCAAGGCAGCAGTTCTGAGCAGTTTTGTAGTTGACAGATAGCAACATGCACTTCCAGAGGCAAAAGTCTGCCACTGCCTAGTGAATAAGGAACAATTCGGAAACAAGAAAGCACAGAGGCACTTATGGCTTATTAGATGCAGTTCCTCTATCTGTCAGCCTATGGCAGGATGGCCTGTTTATGTCCAGATGCGGCAGTGAGGCCACCAAACAGCTCTAGAGCATTTTCAGCAGCATTAACAACTTCAATAATTTTCTAGCTCCACTTTGATATAGGGACACTCAAGAAATCTTTGGAATACATGGAAAAAACTGTCAATGAAGAGTGTTGTGAGGATGCATGCTCCATGGCATTTACGATGGACTAGATGTATCCCACATATTGACAATAAAGAGAAATGAGTATCTATTCTCCTTTTCTGGGTGCTATGCTTTACCCCAGAAGTGCTATTCGTAACTTCTCTTGGCAGATCATGAAGTAGGAGTCTGCATTTAAGTAACGGACCCCTTGGTGATTTTATGCTGACCCATGCAAATCCTGATCCAGTGCTCACTTCAGCTAAAGGAAGGGTACCATGACTTTACTGAGCTTTAAATATGTATATTGATATACATTATCCTACTGCTCAATTGTCAGATAAAGCTGAAGAATGAAAGGAAGTCAGAAGAGGCTTAGAAAGAAGAACTGCATTCAGAGAGTAAAGACGAGCTGAGAATTATTTTCTAGCACCTGTCATCTGTGTGATCATCTGTCTCATATCAATATCTCAGTAGAGGAGTTGTTGTCTCTAAAAATTTCACATGGGAGTACCACGAGAATCAATAGGCAGATATGGCATAGGGGTACCTGATTAAGCAGTGGTACTTCAGGGGTTGTTCTTAGAGTTTGTAATAGCTAATAACACAAATGACTTATACGGTATGTTTTAAAGAATTAAAGAACTTGCCTTTCATGTTAAAGAAGCAAATAGTAATGCATAACATGATGAAAGTAGTAATTTGTCATAGCTAAAGTGTTACATTAAGATTATGTCTCCACGTATATTGAAAATATTAAAATGGATGACCAGGTCATTCTAACACAACACATATTAGCACCTGTAATAAAATCACTGACCGAGTTAAAACACTTCTGTCTTGGTCTCAGTCCTTCCTTACATCTGTACTGCTTTTGGTAACTTCTTTTTCAGACCCCATGTTTCTGGCCTTGCTCAGACAATGTGAGCAATTCATACAGTCCTACAACACCTCACCTCAGTCATATGCCATGTTCAAATCTTCACAGACTATATTCCCCTAAATGCAACATTCTCTACTGATTCTACGCCTGACCAGTGTTTCTGATAGCTCTGTAGTTTTTTTTAACCTGTTGTATTAAATCTACAGTCCTATTCAATAATACTTACCTAAGTAATCTTTTGCTTTGAAATAGAGAAATGAAGACTACAGTTCTAATTGAATAGAAATAAGATTTTTTTTTTCTTTTCTTTTCTTCGCTAAAATACTAAAAAGATAGTAATTCACTATGTCATGTTAGGTGAAATAAGCTATTCAGTCTATAAAGAAAGAAATGTTTTGTTTCCTCTCATTTCTCACGTAAGCAATAGAAACCAAACTGGATTTATCAATACTGAGGCAATGTAACCCCAAGCTACTTGATGTGTCAAATATCTCACCTGCTTAATATTATTGTTCAGTCAAGAATAGACACCCAGAAATCTTACTGCATGACATTAATTAAATTATATGGTTAAAAACCAGCATATCTATTAAGACGTTTACTGATGGGAAGATAACAGAAAAAGAAGTATGATAGAGATGCGTTCACTTTTATGAGTTAACAACAACACAATCACAAGATATGGGGTATAGTACTAAAGCTATAATTTAAATGGCAGGAGAAATCTTTATGAGGAGCCTTCAACATCATATTAAAGAAGCAAGGAGTGGTCATGGCTCTGATGGATTTGGTTTGCCAGGGTAGGAATGACCAGAGTTTCCACCGTATGAAGGAGGAAGCACAATCAGACCTTCTCAGAAAAAACACTTGGCCTAAGGGGCATTTCTTCACAGTAGCTGTATGTGGATGGGACTGCAGAATTTGGAAGAGTTTGTTTAAGCTTTCAGACTCTGAATGTCTTGAGCCATCCCTGTCACTTGATTTTCTTTGTCATTTAATTTGCAGCTATTGTGCAGTCACATGTGCTTTTGCTATCTTGAGGCTGAAATATTAACATATTCTGTGCAACTTTAATTCACTGCCTTCACTTTACTACTTAGACATCATGTGGGGTTCCCTTAGGAAACAAATGGGCATGTCACCACAACAACAGTGTGATTTGTTTTCCTGACCTTGTCTATTTCCAACATATCTGTATAAAAATTCCCTTTTCCCACAAGCAACTATCACTGTCCTCTGAGAAGAAAGCAAAAGGGGGGTGGAAGGGCAGGAGGGAGTAACATGCAGTATTGAGCTATAGATAATGCAGTAGAAATTGTTCCTAAATGAACTTGTGCCTGAATTAACATTTTTAATCCTACTGCCATAAGACCACCTATTGCAGCCACATCTTCTTACATGACAGAGAACCATGGTCTGTAACCCAAGGGCAGCTGGTATTTACAATTCTCTGCTGTTCTGACTGTCCTGTCATGCTGAACAAAAGCAGCTCAAAAGCTTCTTGTATAATAAATACTTTTTAGTTATTCTGAAGACAATTTACCCTCTTTCTGTCTCTCTCTCTCTCTATTTTTTTTTCTTCCTACAAAGATAGTTCTTCTCTAGTTGTCATCTGCCTGCAGGTCTCCTCCAACATCGAAGTGGTGAATAACTAGAGTAGAATACCAGGATTATTATTTATCTGAGCAGGAAAACTGAGTGGGCGATAATTTCAGCTACACAAATGAGAGAGAAGACTGAATAGCACTGTAATGAAACCTGTTTTCAGTCCTGTATTCTGGGCACTAAATACTTTCACAGATCTAAAGGATTATTACTTTAACTGTTCATGACTTGTGGTTTAGCCAGGAAATGTGAAGTGCAATCATTTCTCACTTTCTAAGTTGGAGAAGACTTTAGATATCAGAGCAAATTTTATTTATTTATTTATTTGCCTGGAGCTACAAAAACTATAAAAATATTGGCCTGAAATAATTAGTCAAGAAACCTAGATTGGAAAATACAAAATAATCGAAACATGGACCTGTATTTAGAACCAAAAGGCATGCATCTGCATAATGTAGGTGAGGGTATGGGGTGCCTGCTAAAAGGGATGAGGGCTTTTCTAAATGAGGTGAGGGCACCTTCAGACCTGTTTTTGCCAGAGGTATCAGCACTATTGTGGAGCAAACCATTACCAACTTCTTTCCTCTGACCTGACCTTGATGTACCACAGGTGGTCTTAAATCTTTCTGCAACTTCCCTCAGAGCTGTCTCTCCTGGGCAGGTTTTACAGGCTGAAGTTTCTTTGTCCTACCCCTAACATCTTTTTATCACTGCATGTTTAAAGGCATGACAATGCTGGGGCAAGAGGGATGTCAGATTAGAGGAAGATCAACGCTAGTTTTGGATGAGGCAGGGAAGAGGAAGGCAGGATTTTCCTCCCTTTTCCCAAGATTATTCCTAATTTTACTTTTATTTAAAAGCCACAATGACCACCACCAGCAGCAAACCACAATTATATAGGGTCCTGTAACCATGAAGTTCCTGACATTTACATCTGTCACACATACACTCAGTGGGAGTAGTAGTTGGCAAATCTAACCAAAAGCACTTGTCCTCTTCAGTCATATAACTCACTGGAGAACAGAAACTCATTTTGAGGCAGACTGGATCTTCTGCAGCTATGTTTTTTCTCCATTAACTGGGAAAGACTTGGATCATTATTTGAGGTGGGTTGTATACTATCTACTCTGCTTCCCCTCATCCAGGCCAACATGAAGCCATGCTGAAAGTAGCGGAATGAACTGTTCAAATGGGATCCCAACGCTAATTTTCTCTTCCTGACTTTAAGATCTTGAAGTGGCACTGCAGGCTATAGAATCAACTTGCACTGGCTTCTGCCCTGTCGGAGTATGCAAGCTGAGACTGCGTCCCAGTGTTGAGGGTTTGCTGCACCAAGTCACCTACAGAAGAATGGAGAGGGATGGATGTATAGCGTGCACTGTATCATGATTTCACATAACAAAAGATCTTTCTTGAACACAAGGAAAATACTACATTATGAAACTGGTCCAGGTATTTGTTGTTCTAATGTCAGGGAAAGCTCTTTAAGATAGGGAGATCCAAGAAAATTATTTTGGCTGGACTTCCAGCAAAACAAAAATCAAAAACAGCAAAAGAGGAAAAATCTCTTCCTACCTTCTACTAGCTAGTGTGCAATTGCAGCACAGCTGATAGATTTTTTTTTTCTAGTTAGAATAACCTGACTGTCTAGTGTTGAGCGCTCAGATTTCAGATTTTTTTTTGTACAGCTTTCATTACAGCCCTGTTTAAGTAATGAGATAGCCCCTGGGAAACACATGCAATTCCGTATCAGAGGGTGCATCTGTAGATAATCCACTCAATTAAAAACTTGTGTTATTATTATTTTTTTAGCTACCTTAGCAAGCAATATATATAAAAACTATATATTATATAAAAACTATATAAACTGTATAACTGCCAGATATATGCTATTGTGATGAATTGGTGCCACAGCTGATTCAGCTGTAGAACAAAACCTTAGCACTTGCTAGACTTAGAATTTGTCATGAAGAAAATCCCTCAGAGACAAAGCAAAAATTGATTGTATGAAGCCCATAGCAGTGAGAGAAGTTTATTTTTATTACCATTACTGTCCTTTCCTCATGATGTTCTATTTTTTCTCTAGTCCCTTTTAAATAGTGTAGTGATTAGTAGTAATACTGATTTTTGATGAATCTTTCTATCTAGTTATGGGTTGAATTATTTTAGGAGATGAATTCCTAACTTGCCAATTATGGATACAATGAAGTTGTTTGATCATCAAAACTTTTAGCTTTACTGTAACATGCTTGATCAGAATTTACATCAGGGTACAACAGCTGATGGATTTTAGAAGTGAAGAGAAACTGGCAAATCAGTGAGTTTCATACTTTGAATATTGAATTAACTGAAGATAATGAAAAGTAATAAATTTAAAAAGTAAATCCTTAAGATGGCATTTCTCCTCTCAATTCGTAATGTAATAATCAGCTATGGCTCCTCTATGTCCAAACTGTGATACATCATTCTAATTTAAATGCTAAAACCAACCAATATTAAAAAGTTGCATTAGGAAAAATTCCTTCAGTCAAGCTATTCTATCTTGTATTGTTCTCAGTGTGGGTTTCAATTTTACTTTTGTATTTCTGAAACCTGACTTGGGTTGTATCTGTAGAACAGATCTGCAAATCCCCTACACTTAACAGAATCTTATTATTTCTATCTTCCTAATTTACCAAAGTAAAAATAGCGTAATTAGATATAAATCAGGGAAATCATTACAAAAAGTATATCTGCTTTTGATTTTTTAAAATCTAATGTATCTGATTTTTATCCAGTTTCTCTGATTTTTATCTAACAAAACTACAAAAAGCTGCAGGATTGGTTTTCTGCGGGAATGGGGTCTGGGGAGGGTGATGTGTCTTTCGTGTGTAAGGAGGGATACAATCACCAGGATGAGCAGTCTTTGGTGACGGCAAGTGCCTATCCAAGTCACCTTTTTCCTTCAGGTCAATGGTGCGGAGAAACTCACCAAGATGGCCTATGGGTGATGAAAAGAGGCAGAGTCAAGAGAAGTGGTGTTGCTGGTTCCAAGACCACAGGCAGGAGGAATCTTGATGAGAGATGATGAGAGGAAACTCCCAAATATTAATCATGGTGACAGTTTGAATCATATTTTCAGATTATGTTTCTGCACTTTCTTGCAGGCTGGTTTCTTTCTGAGCTGTCTTTCCTCTTTACTCCTATCTTGCTCTCAAATAAGCTCAGTTGGAACAGTTGAAAATGAAGAGTCACTGAGATGAAACAGGAAGAGCTGTGAAGTTACAGTTGTTAAAAGTACAAATGAAAAACTATATGCCAGCACAGTATATATATAATATTCTCAAAGAAATTGTGCATTAATACAGAAAGATCAGCATCTGCAGTATAGTCTTCTGCACATTTATCTCAATTCTTTATCATTTTTTTCTGTTCTGCTGCTCAGAAGAAATGAACCTAAGTAACTGCAACTTTTGCGGTGGAAGGGTTTTTGAGTAGTCATTCCTTGAAAAGAAAAAGAAATACTGACAAGGAATGAATCTTAGTGATTGTGGTTTATGCCAGGAATGACTTCTTGAATGCTTCAAAGCTCCACAAAACTTTTAATAGTTCTTCACAGTGTCTTTCTTGTTGAAGTATTCTCTATTACGAGATGAAGCTGATTATATGTCACTGAAACTTCTAATCCAAAGTGACCCTTGATCTATTTTTATCTTTCAACAGTTTTTATTTATTTATTTTAAAATGAAACAACTTTATAATATAACATATAATTGGCAATAGCATTTTTACCCATATAGGAGAATTAAACACATTGTAGTTCATTCTATTTTTTACTCATTCATTAGTGCAGGAGTAATCCACTGGATGTAAAGAATATGTTATGATATTTGGAATTTTTAAAAATGTATTCTCCATATAATCAAGTGTATTTTTGACCATGTCATTAATTTAAATGTAGTCATGCTCTGTACTAGTGAAATATTTTCATGAACGTACAGAAAATCTAAAAATGGCCAGCCAGATCATGAAGCATGAAAACTAGCAGTGACTTCCAAGCCCTAATACTTATTAGAGATAGGCTTAATTCACCCAAGCACCATATGGAATTCAGCTCTACTAGTACTAGTTATTTAAAAGTCTAAGCAAATCACCTAGATCCTCTTTATAATCATAGTAAAGAGAAATTGTCCAAGCAAAAAGACCTTCTTTTTAACTGTGACTCTCCCTCATTAACTACAGCGGGAACAGTAAAACTAACTTAGATTTAATGAGTTTGTAGGTAGGTCCAAATGCTACATGATCTTAAGAAAAATGAACATGTCAAATACCAGAAATCAGCTTAGACAGAAAATTCGTATATATTATACTGAGACACAGAGAATATATTGCAAAGAGAGCTGTATGACTCAGAATGACCCAACTGATTTAGCCAAGGTTTGCAAAAACATGGCATTTAAGCAAGACTGGTCACACTGATTTCAGTTGGACACTTGCAAGTATTTGCAGAATAGGGGTGTGACAGGGTAAGTAGTATAATGTAGAATAAGGATATAATGTAGGAAAGGAGCTGGGTTATTTTGATCTCTACTTTAAGCCTAATTTTTAGCAGAAAGACTTGAAATAGTGCTGAAACAAAAAATCAAATTATGTTTTTACTTTGTAATTTACAGTTACTTTAGAATTAGACTGCAGATACCACTTGTCTTTATAGGTTTTTGAGGACTTCCAGTCTTCCCATTTCCTGTTGACATCCTCAGCTACAAGTAACCAAATAGTAACAGAGACAAACTTTCCAGAATCTAACACTGGAAATCATTTTTATCTCCCCATCTCCTTCCCCAACCCTCAAAATCGGCCACATTGGACAACTTCTTTTTTATATCAGATTATCTCGTTCCAAAAGTCAGCCGTCCAACAAACCACCCAGCCAGCAAACCTGCTTATGCAAAACAAAGCTTTTGACAAGCACATACAGAGTTATTGCCAGTTGTTATTCCCTCTACTGATATTGGGAAATGCACTGCTCTTTTATGTTCTTCTTACTCATGTAAAGCAACTAGATTTAAACTCTAAAATGAAATATATATTTTGGGTATCATTTTATACCAATGGAGAAAAAAAATCATTCCAGTCAGTTTTCCTTTATCCCAAAAAGAAAATGAGGAAAATGGACACTAAATAGAACTTTGCACAGTAATAGCTGCAGGGAACAGAGATTGATTGCCCTCTCAGTAATTAAAATCACATAATAAGCTTTCAGTCACCACCAATACAATTATTCAGACTTCAGCAAGTGCACATTACAGCTTGATAAAGTTTTTAGGTGACAATCGAATACAGTGCTAAGATCCTTTCCCCCTAAAATGGATGCAGTTAAAGATCTCTGAGTAGTTATTCTCTCTTCACTAGCTGAAAAAAATAATAAAGGAAAATTCACTCAATGCAAACAAATTTTATATTTTTGGTTTGTTTTGTCCTTGCCAAACCAGAAACAAAAATGAAACATGGTCATGTGTTTACTGAAACATTACATCAAACATGAACAGAATATTTAATTTTCAGACACTTTAGGACAAGCAATGAAATGAAGAGCTAGACTTAATGATGATTTAGCCATTGATCTTCTGTTATCCAGTTTCTGGGGTTAGTAAAATCCTCAGGAAGGCCAAAGGCTCGTGTTCATTTCTGTGTTCTACTTGAGAAGATTTGAACACATATATATCAGGAAGCTACCCTAAATACGAACCATGCTGGTTTAAATGCCACCATCCTACAGTAATATGTCCTCCATTGCTCTTGTTGGTTGTATGCTGTTTCATATGAATATTAAAAGAGTCACTGGAGCAGGGACTGGAATGAAAATGTCCCACATCCTATAAGAGCGCCCAACAGATCCAGCAAGGTAGTGAAATAATTCACTCCTTCACATGATGGTTCAATGAATTTTAAATAGCTTACGCTGAGCACAGCAGCTCTAAGAGACTGATAGTACTTTATTGGTGTGTGGCAGATGTGAGTTCAGATCCCTTCAGGCAGAAAGGCTTGATCCCTAGTCTCTCATGCAGTGAATAAGTGCCTAAGCTAGTGGATAAAAAGGAATGTTTATAGCAGCATTCCCTCACATACATTTGTTTGGCTAAAATATTTGGCGTAATTGAACAAAGTTCATGAAGAATTTCTAGCTGAAAGAAATACATTTTTCAATGCAGACGTTAGTCCCGTAAAAATTAAAAGAAAGCATAAAACACTAAGTTGCATAGAGGATCTCCATTTTTTTTTTCTGTATTAAAAAAAATAATAATTCTGGGGATATGTCTTGAAAAATGATTCAGATAATTCCATGAGAGTCTTCCTTTCTTCATCATTAAAGATCTCACCCCCAATGTTGTGCAGCATCAGTACACGGTATCAGCAATTATTTCCCATTTAGCTCCAGACCAGTGATGAAAATATTGAACCATGCAGGACCAATTACTGTCCCCTGCTGAGCCCTGAGACCTATACCTCTCTGATATAAAGCTCCCTGTGAACTTCTCACATCAGCATCCTTTAGATTCCCGTGCCTGAATTAACATTGAAAATCTCCTTGGTAGCTTGGGCCCGAGAGCTGTCTTCCAAGTGGATAGGTTTCCATAAGATGAACTGATCTCACCAGGAACTGAGCAGCAGGGCTTGCTGGACATTGAGACATAGAGGGAAAAGATGAAATATACTCAGTTACATTAGAAAAGTAGTTCATGCATCTCTTTTCTGAACCATATGGATGAAACTGTAGGAGAGAAGCTGTGCTTCTGTTAACCATGCCATAACTATTTTTCCCTTCTGTCTCCATGCTTGTCAATTTAGTATCACTCGTAATGAAATTACAAGGAGGAGGAATGAAGATCTAAAAGTCATACACACATTATTATAATGAGTTAATTCTATTGTTGTTCATCTGGCAAAGTGCAGAAGGAAGACAGTAGATACCATTTTAATGTAGATACAGACAGTAGATACCATTCTTTGTCCCAGTACATGTGAAGAGCACCCCACCTACTGTAAAGGAACTTTGCTGGTGCTGGGCGGAGGATGGTTCATCCACAGTCTGACAAGTCTACATGGTGTCACTGAAAATCAAAAATCCTGTACAAGTGGCAAGGTTATTAGGAGTCACAGGCACAATGAAATTTCTCTGGATTTTTTTTCCCTCCTTTCTCTCTGTTCCCCCTCCCTTCCCTCTCTTTCTTGCCTTGGGATATTTCAGAGTAAGGGTAAAATCCCAGAGACTCACAAGATATGTGAGAACTTATCCAAATTGACAGGAGAGAAGACATTGCCCTCTGGGACTTCCCAGCTTTGTCACACACTCTACAATGTAAATTATGGGTAAATAAAAGAGAACTTTTCAATTTTAAATTAATGATTGGTAGGCCCAGTGGGAATTCTCACCATGTTCTGATAGGCAGTAAGAAGGGATTTATCTGGTTATTTCAGAAGTTGTACTATTTGATGAAAAAGCAGAGAACTCAGATACTAACAAGGAAATTACTCTGGAAAAGAGAAAAGCTCATTTCCACCGACTCTCTACATCACATTCACTGAATGACAATAATGGAAAGAGCAAGGTGTGTGATGGGTGTCTGTCCAAAGTACAGTGGTACATGTTCCATATGGTTTCACTGAGATTATGTTGGCAAGTTTTTATTTCTGGTATTCTTAATGAGCTCTAGTTGCTAACAGTCAATGAAAAAGCATTGATGGGAAAGAGTTTCTCCTCCAGGCAGATTAATTTTTGCAACACATTTCCTCAAATCATAGAGGATGACAGTTTTCATTGTTTAAGGAACAGGCATCAATATAGGAAATTGAAAAGGAAAATACATGTATGCTGATTTTAACCACTTTTGACATGCACATCCTTACTGATTAGATCCACAGGGATCCATATCCCTTGTTCACCCTTTTCAGTCTCTGAACTGGCAGGGAAGACATCCTGGATACTGCTGTCTCCTTTTTATATCTAGATTTCATCCCATTTTGGTTATTCTTTGCAGATACTTGATCCACAGGACAGCAGAAAGGAATGCGACTGCCCTCCCCTTGGTGTCCCCCATGCTGGCTGCCTACAGATGTCAGCCATCTGTCCCATCAGCACAGCGAAGGCAGAGGCTGCAGCCCTGAGTGTCCTGAGGTGGGCAGGTCTGCTACTGCCAGCGGAAAGTTGCAAGTGGACAGAAAATGTATGGAGGGCTCCACAGACACCCAGACTAGTGACAAAAAGGATTTTATTTTAGACCAAGTACTGGGTACAGAGTAATTGTTGGAAACATAAGAAATAGTTTGAGACATTGTCTCAAGTGGAAAGAAGTGGAGATAAGGGACCAAGTGAATTATAGACCACTGTGGACTGGTGCATTAGAGGCTCATGTTTACATGCATTAGAGGCTCAAGTTTACATGCAACAAAAGTGAGGACAACAGGTATTCTGGAGACAAGGAAAGACTTGCCTTTCATGCGGTCCTAGATGACAATAACCAAAGGAGCTCACTCACAGGTTACCATGGAAAGCGATAGGCTGGTCCTGCCCCTGGGGCTGCAGGAGCAAGGAATGGATCCGCTCTGTATCTTAAGTCTTCACTAAGGTCTGGGACACCAGGGGGAAAGCACCATTGACTTTAGCCAGAAAGACCTGTCTCAAAATTAGACACATGGTAGATTTGGTATTTAACCTGTGTGTGCATTTGCTTTGCTGGGTGTTCAAAGTGTCCAGCCGTGGCTTGGCCTCAGGTCCATCAACACTTGGCTGTGACTCCTCTGTGCTCCACACAACACATTCCCTGGCCAAATAACAGAGAAACATAAGGCGCTGACCAGCCCTATCTGGCTCCCTTCCGCTGCCCTCTTGGCTCTCTCTGCTGTACTGCTGCTCACGTGGACACAACTCCTGCCTTGGTGACTGCCCACACCTTGATGTAACATGGTGTCCAAATCACTGCCACATCCCAGGATCAACTCTGTATGTTCACAGCAGGCAGCTGAGCTTTCCAAGTATACCCGCATGCACAAACAGTGAGAGCTGTGTCTCCTGGGCATCGCGTTTGCCTTCTGGCCCTGAAAGAGAAGTATTAAAAACATATTACAATTTCCCAAGATTTCCATAGTACTGTCACTGCTTGACACCAGCCTTTTCTTCTCTGCACTCTACTTCACACTCAGGCCACCAGGCCAGTGAATCTGACTCTGAGTTGTAAGTGAAATAATCCTCATGGAAAGGAATGATTCTGATATTGGTAAAAAAGAATTTTATGTGATTTCTTTAGTGAGTTTTAAATGAATGAATACTTAGGGCTTTGAACAGCCATATATATTTATACACTTCATATAATATACTGATTTATACTTCAGGTTTCTTGGTAGAAAAAAAACTGAACAGCAATATTTGTCATGCATAAGAACTATTGACTGTAATATGAGCAGTCATTGAGGGTTTCATATGGGAGCTTGGCCAGGTTTCAAGGTCTGGTTATATAGCACTCTCTGTATATGACATGTTGTCATATATTACAAGAAACAGCCAGTCCATGGTGCTAATACTCACTACTTGTTTATAAAGAAAAGATAAGATAGATTAACATAATATTTTGAAGCACAAACATAACAATTTCTAATGTATCACCTAAGAAATTTGTTGCCTAGCACATAATTATACACTGTAAAAAAATGATGTTTACTCTATCTCCTAAAAATAGCAAGGTTATTGTTTAGATCATTAAAAAAATCTGACAAAATCAGACGTTCATAAGACTGTAAAAGTTATTTTGTTTCATGTGAGGTAAATTCTGTCCTGAGCAATAAAGTCCCATTTTCAGTTGAATTATAGTATTCTGAAAATGCCATAAATGTGAATACGTTGAAAGCAGAGAAGTTTAAAGTACCATTGCATACCTAAGTGATAAACAATTGAGGCAAACCTGCCAAGGTCCAGCACTTCAGAGTAGCTAGATAACATTGAGCAACACAGAAGCAATAAAACCAAATGCTCCACATTGATACTTCAAATTTTATATGCATTTATGCCTACACACATAGAACAGCACCTCATCCATGCTAATGAATTTAGACAAAACAAGTGTTTGGGAAACCTATACTTGGTGCAAGTGATGCTTTAAAAACAATCATAAAAAAGAAAACCTAAAACAAATCCTATTTGCCCACAGAGACAGAAAAAAATCACAACTTTTATGGGATTACTAAATTAATAGGTGATTTCATTTTTTGTTTTAATTGTAGTTTTGTTATTTGTTATTTTGTTATCTATCCCTTACTATCAGCACGTCAGCCAGGCTAGGAAAGCAAAATGTTCTTCATAAGGAACAGAACTGGACTGTGAAAGCACCGTGTTAGTCTACATTGTTGGTTCTTTCCTACACCAATGAGCTTGTGAGAGCTGGTAATTTTCCTTAGTTTCATTCAAAGTGGGATTTTTTCCTCTGATATACTTTAGGGAGGAGAATCCTTCCCTTCCCTTCCCTTCCCTTCCCTTCCCTTCCCTTCCCTTCCCTTCCCTTCCCTTCCCTTCCCTTCCCTTCCCTTCCCTTCCCTTCCCTTCCCTTCCCTTCCCTTCCCTTCCCTTCCCTTCCCTTCCCTTCCCTTCCCTTCCCTTCCCTTCCCTTCCCTTCCCTTCCCTTCCCTTCCCTTCCCTTCCCTTCCCTTCCCTTCCCTTCCCTTCCCTTCCCTTCCCTTCCCTTCCCTTCCCTTCCCTTCCCTTCCCTTCCCTTCCCTTCCCTTCCCTTCCCTTCCCTTCCCTTCCCTTCCCTTCCCTTCCCTTCCCTTCCCTTCCCTTCCCTTCCCTTCCCTTCCCTTCCCTTCCCTTCCCTTCCCTTCCCTTCCCTTCCCTTCCCTTCCCTTCCCTTCCCTTCCCTTCCCTTCCCTTCCCTTCCCTTCCCTTCCCTTCCCTTCCCTTCCCTTCCCTTCCCTTCCCTTCCCTTCCCTTCCCTTCCCTTCCCTTCCCTTCCCTTCCCTTCCCTTCCCTTCCCAGGAAAATTCTCAAAATCCAGGCATTGGCAGAGGTCTCAGGCCATAGCACAGTATTGTCTCATTCTACACTAAACTACACAAGTCCCAACCAGGTAGCAGCTAGGGGCAGAAATTAGTATTCATTGAGCCAAGTAAGTGGAAACAGGCAGATGAGTTTAGATGTCCAAGTGCTGTCAGGCTCTTCAGCAACCCACAGATCCAGTTGTCTCAGCGTTGGTAGCATACCATAACTGGAGTGGGCAGCTGGAAATTGTATGGCGCACTTGCTTAGGATCGATCAACCCTACTGATAAAGCATGTGTTTATTTTAGATGATCAAATAACAGACTTGCTGAAGATAGGTTTCAGGCAGCACATCCTTTAAAGAATTTCAGAGCAGTTTACAGGCACTCCTAAACATTTTGCTTGGCAAGGTCCATTTTGAAAGACCTCACAGGGGATGTTATGGAAGCTATGTAGTATGAGAAAGTACATGTAGGCAGGACCCCATATCGTTAGTGCTGTTGCAACCTGACTGCTAATTGTCTATTTTATGGCCTTACTATATGACCCAACAGGGCACGTAGATCTTCTAGTCCTTAGTCTATACCTGCTCTGTCAGTTACTCATTGCACAGTCTTCATCGAGCTATGTCTCTCTTTTCTCATGCTATCTGTCAACTGGCGATAACTGTATTTGCCCTCTTGCCTGCTGGGTGTTATGAAGATTAATGAATGCCTGTACAGTGCTTTCAACATATAAGCCTGCTAGGAGTTATTACCATTGCTCATTATGAATGTCTTATGTATAGTACACTGATCCCAGGTAGCAAGCACATTTTTACTTTTATTTATCATGTTATTATCTCTTTGCCAGAGGTTCTACAATTTGGACTATGTAACAGCTTAGAAATTCTGAAGTGTTACTGACTTTTCAGTGACGGTATTTCTTTGGCCAATAGTCAAAGATATGCTTTAGTATTTTAAGCAAAGATATGCTTTAGTATTTTTATCTAGAACTTTATCTAGAAAACCCAAATTTCCTAATGGGTCAGAGACTCTTTTATTTTTTTTTTTTTGTCCAGATTTCAGCTAGGATAGAGTTGATTTTCTTCAAAATTGGTGGCATGGTGCATTGTTTTGGATTTAGATGAGAACAATGCTGATAACACACTGATGTGTTAGTTGTTGCAGAGCAGTGCTTACAGAGACCCAAGGACTTTTCAGCTCCTTGTGCTGCCCCGCCAGTGAGGAGGCTGGGGGTGCAGAAGGAGTTGGGAGGGGGCACAGCAAGGGCAGCTGGCCCAAATGGACCAAATGGATATTCCATGCCATATGCCATCGTACTTAACCATAAAACTTGGTCAGGGGGGCTGCTGTTGCTCAGAGACTGTCTGGGCCTTTGTTGGCGGGTGGTGAGCAATTGCATTGTGCATTGGTTGATTCATTTATTGCCTTCTTTGTGTGATTTTTTTCCTCCTTTCTTATTAAACTGTCCTTATCTCTACAAAGTTCTCTCTGTTCTACCTTTTTTGATTCTATCTTCCATTCCACTGAGGTGGAGGCGGGGTGAGCAAGCAGCTGTGTGGTGCTTAGCTACCTGCTGGGTTAAACCACAACTTTACATGAAGAAACAAGTGTTTTAATGTCTTTTCTATGTCGTGATTTTAAGTTAAAGATCTTTTTAGGTGTAAATTGTACCTACTAATTTCTTTGGAGAAATATTGGTAAGTGACTGCTCCTAAGGATTTTTAGCTACTTGTGGTCCATTCTCTAAGAAAATAGAAGGAAAAAAAGAAAATAACTGTGAAGCTCACGTCACACAGAGAAGTATTACTCAGTGACAGATGACCAATCTATAGACAGCTTTTAGGTAGGTTAATTTAGAAAAATACAATGGACAAAAAGGCAAGAACATTCACCTAGAAGACTCACTTTTATTAGCCCTTAAAATACTGAATCTACATAGTGATGGAGGTGATGAAAAAAGAACGTAGAGGCTTTACATTTTTTTCTGCTATGTGAATAGTGATATTCAACATAGTGCTCAGCTGCTTATTATACTTTGGTGCCTGGTTATTTTTAAAGTGACTCTAAGGGCAGATAGTTCTTTTCAAACTTACACAAGAAAGGCATTTTAAAAAGAGTTTCCCTTAACCACCAGAGGCTCTTGACAACTGCTTCTCAAATTAAGAAGAATGATTTAATTGATTTGCTATTAGTATGATAATTAGTAAACCCAAAGCAGAAGGAACATTAAAACAACTCTTGTAATTGCATAGGTGGTTATGGTTGCTTCATTTTTTTTTTTTGACAACAATCACCCTTGGAAGAGCCCATACATTTTTCATATGTAATGAAAAATTCATATGTATCTCTGATGCATCATTTTTCTTTTAATATAAGAAAATATCAGAAGAGTGGCTGTGTTAAATCAGAGCAGAGGTCCATCTTGCCCAGTGTCTTGTCTCAAACAATGGCTAAAATGATACAATGAGGTAGGAACAAAAGAACAAGAGAGGCATATAGTAATGCCTTTCAGGAGAGCGTCTAATGTCCAGGGACCTGTACTAAGACAGAAGTCTTAGCATTCTGTTCAGGAGCTGTCCGTTGAAGCCAACTGTCCATGTCTGTGACCCCTGTCTTCATTGCACTAGCTTAGTCTCAACTTAGTACTGTAAGATTGACCTAATACCTTGGAGTAAGTGTTTATTCATCTACTTGCAAGATGATTTAAAATAGAGTATTCTTTAAATCTGATGATTCTGTAATGATGACTCAATGTTAAACATTTGCAAAGGATCTAGATAGATCACAGCACAAACAGATTAATGAAAAGGCATGCTGGTATATTTTTGGTATCTCAAAAGTAAGGAATACTCTATAAAGTGTTGAAAGGTAAATACTAGAGAAGAAAAATGAAAAAAAAAAAGAAAAAACAGAAATGGCTTAATCTTATTTATTTATTAGTAAACTCAAAAGGAACATATTTTGACTAGTTCTTTATCCAATTGTCTTATGTATAATGTCATTCACTCACCAAGCTTGTAAAATAACTGCTTTGAAAATTCAAATCAAAGACAATATTGCTAATCAAAAAGTTCACAAATGTTGTCTTTTTATTCTGTGTCCCCACAATACTTTTGGATCCTCAGTCTCCAGAATGTAGTTAAAATAAACATTCGGGAGTGTACATTAACAATAAAAGATTGTTGTTCTCTTCTACTTTGCATATTAATCTTCTCATGAAGGATTCAGAGATGTTTCTACTGCATCAAACAGCAGGATTGGTCCTAAAAGATTTTGTATACTTTTTCTCCCCTTGTTATCACTATTATTATTTTTATTATTTTTGAACCAAGTAAAACTTTAGAGATGGAACTACTGGAGAAAATAAATATTATATTTTATATAAATGTATCCAGCTCTTGTAAATCTAAACCGCCAAGAATAAATAAATTGTAAACAACCTGTGTTCTTGGTAATGGACATAAAATGCTATTTATCAGTCTCTGTGGTGCCAAAGTGAGGTGCAATGCCAAAAAGGGTGTAAATATTGCTATTTGCAATGCCATTAAAATGGAAATAAAGGAATCAATCATGGCTTGTTGTACAGTCCGTAATTTACATGAACCTTGTGGTACTATATGATGCTGCAGACACAAGTTTGACAGTCCATAGATGACAACACACAATTTTTATCAAATATTGTTAGACCATGGTGCTGTAAATAGAAATTACAAGACATATTTTAAAGTGTTATGAAATACATACATGCCCTAGGTAGTCACTAATCTCTTATTTAGACATTAAATAGCAGTCCTGGCCACTCAGGATAGTTTCTCTTCTAGCTCCATCTTTAGAATACTTCAGGACTTTCTAGTAATTGATTAAATAATGTGACAACCATCTGTTTCATGTAGTTCATTCCTCAGCCTCTCATGCAGATAGTGTTCAGCATTAATTTTTGATAGCCATTTATTTTTTAAGTGTTCATCCCACTGTCTGTGCCAGACAAAACCCAGATGAAGAATGTGCCTGGCCTTTGGAGGGCATGAACATGAGAATGTTAGTCCTACTGGCCAAGAACATGACAATGAAATAAGCAGTGAAATACAAAAATACATAACTGCACTGTTATTAGACGTGATACCTAACAGGCTTGTGGATAAAATGTTAGGCTTCTCCTTAAAATGAAAACACCTGGGAAAACACCTGGGAAAAGAGAGGTATAAAATTTTAATTAGATTATTTTATTTTTTTTTTCCAAATCATCATTTTTGTCATTACCATGGAGTCTTTTCCTTTAATATTTTTCTTCACTACTGTTAATATTTTGGGGAAAAACAGAACAAACTAAAACAAAACATAACACTTTTGCTATCCTCAGACTTTCAGGTAGATATAATTTAACACCTGCAGTATAATTTCACGTTATCGCCTAGATTCAGACAGGGAAGGTGTTGAAGCAGTTTATTGGAAGTCAAATTCCATTTTTTGCTCTGTTAGAAACCTACTAATTTCCATAAAGGTGTTAGTGGGAACAACATAACTATCACTTCTGACTTGAGCCTATCCCTTAGTTTAAGATTTTTTTAAAAATGTTTATTGTTTACTTGACTGATACATTTATGGAAAGCAATAAATTGTCCTCTCAGGCTTCAGTTTGCCAAGCTTACATAGATTCCTCTTGCAAAATATAGAAACTCAGCCTTATTAGCCTTTCTCTACATCTCTTCTGGTTCGACCTCATCTTTCTTTGATGTAGGGGAACAGGCAAGTTCTAGATGTTGTAGGCAAGGGTTAAGCAATGCTTTGTGCAATGGAACAAATATCAGCAGTTTTATAGTTCTGCTAGAAATCTGTCCTCAAAAATATTGTAGAGTCACTTTTGCCCTTTTTCTGGCCACATCACATGGCTGACCAAGTTATTCATGAGTTAAAGAACACTCACATTATCCTTCTCTGTTTCTACAAGAAAACCTCCCAACTTATTCTTGATTAATACTGATATTTCCAGGTAATTTTACATTATTTCATTACATTATATTTTCTACTCCTTTAATCATGCCTTTCTCTTTGTATGATACATCAACTTTCTATGTCATGATGCTACTTTTGATGTTGTGCCATGGATGGATTTTATGAGCATGAGTTGCAATATATTACAGTCATTAATGAAAATCATGGCTCCTGATGAACTCCGAAGGTTGCCTCTTTTCCCCCAAATGTCCTTCCCTTCAGCCCTACCCATTTTCATTTACTGTTCTTTTTTATTCTGTTCCCCAACATGACAGAACCCTGAAGCAGCCACAGCTTTGAACTGAAGTAGGCAAGTTCTTGTTGCGAACTCCCCCAGGAAGGCCACAAATTTTTTAACTCAAAAATTCAGGTTTAATTAGAATAATAATTAACTTCAGAAAGAGAGAAAATGCAATGTAACAGATAAGAGAGTAGCAAAAAGGATGTAATTGATATTTTCCTTCTGCCTCCTTGGCCCTTGCAAAAAGATCTTTCCTTCTGGGCTTAGTTTCTGTTAGCTTAATGAATTTTTAGTTGCAGCAAATCGCCCAGTCACCTCTGAGACTTGCCTTTCCTCTCCCATCCTTTCAGTAATATCTGAATTTCTTTGCTTGAGCTCTGGCTCCAGTCCTGTGTATTGTTTTCTTTCCTTCCTCAGTCTGCCACTCAAAAGAAGGAATAAGCCTTTGAGGTGCAAACCTTTTTCCAAGGTTTGCACATCACCTTCTGGCACTTTTAACAGACTATAACATAAATGAAGAACTAACAATTAAAAAAAAAAAAGAAAGAAAGAAAGAAAAAAGAAATCATATATTATCATATTTTCTTTATGGTTCATTTATTAATCTCTATGTTTTCCAGCTTAACTAATATTTACCTAATTATAGCATAATATCAAAATATTTACTGAAAAACAGGTAAGTGGGATATATTTCATTTTCTTTGAAAACCCACTGAAAAACAATTCCAGGTTAGTCTGACAAGAGATTCCCTTAACAAGCCATGCCACATTTCATCTTAACTACCTCAGACTTCAATTCTCCCTTCTTTCTAAGCCTGTTCTGCAGCCTATTATGTTGGAGTTTAGACCGAGATACCTGAAATTGCTCACGTCACTCTCCTAAATATGACTACCTCATATCTTCAGTTATGCAGAAAAGACTTGCTAAAATACTTGCTGATGTATTTACAAACTCAGTACCAATTCTAAGGAAATTCTCTCACTACCTGACCTATGTTCTGAAAGGTTTTTCTCTACTGCTATTGTGGCAATTTTCAGTTTTAAACATGCATTCTCATTATCTGGTTTTGTTCTGCATTAGTTTTCAACATCACTGTCAGCCTTGGAAGCTAACGAGAATGATTTAGCTTTGGACTACACCAACATTATTTTACTCTTTACTTCTTTAGAATTCTTCTGTCCTTGTTCTATATTAATTTATCTATATGGCTGGACAAATTTTCTCTCTAATTCCTTTCAGAAGGCTGCTTTTTGAGACTTTCACAGGAATCTTTGCCTTACTTGATGTCTAGCTTATACATGCTTGTGCTTTTTCTATTTTTTTTCTTATTCTTTGCATCCTTCTTACTCTCAGATGTCTTTTCCCCTAATTATTCCAGTGGATCTGATAGCTCTTTTCCCCAGGTTTCCTTTCATTGAAGAATACACAGTCATGATCTTGTTAGCTCTTTTGATATGAAAATAGTCCATTTTCAAGATTTTCTGTGTGCTTTCACCTAGCTGGTTTTTCTTTTTCTTTTCTTTTCTTTTCTTTTCTTTTCTTTTCTTTTCTTTTCTTTTCTTTTCTTTTCTTTTCTTTTCTTTTCTTTTCTTTTCTTTTCTTTTCTTTTCTTTTCTTTTCTTTTCTTTTCTTTTCTTTTCTTTTCTTTTCTTTTCTTTTCTTTTCTTTTCTTTTCTTTTCTTTTCTTTTCTTTTCTTTTCTTTTCTTTTCTTTTCTTTTCTTTTCTTTTCTTTTCTTTTCTTTTCTTTTCTTTTCTTTTCTTTTCTTTTCTTCTCTTCTCTTTTCTTCTCTTCCCTTCTCTTCCCTTCTCTTCCCTTCTCTTCCCTTCTCTTCCCTTCTCTTCCCTTCTCTTCCCTTCCCTTCCCTTCCCTTCCCTTCCCTTCCCTTCCCTTCCCTTCCCTTCCCTTCCCTTCCCTTCCCTTCCCTTCCCTTCCCTTCCCTTCCCTTCCCTTCCCTTCCCTTCCCTTCCCTTCCCTTCCCTTCCCTTCCCTTCCCTTCCCTTCCCTTCCCTTCCCTTCCCTTCCCTTCCCTTCCCTTCCCTTCCCTTCCCTTCCCTTCCCTTCCCTTCCCTTCCTTCCCTTCCCTTCCCTTCCCTTCCCTTCCCTTCCCTTCCCTTCCCTTCCCTTCCCTTCCCTTCCCTTCCCTTCCCTTCCCTTCCCTTCCCTTCCCTTCCCTTCCCTTCCCTTCCCTTCCCTTCCCTTCCCTTCCCTTCCCTTCCCTTCCCTTCCCTTCCCTTCCCTTCCCTTCCCTTCCCTTCCCTTCCCTCCCCTCCCCTCCCCTCCCCTCCCCTCCCCTCCCCTCCCCTCCCCTCCCCTCCCCTCCCCTCCCCTCCCCTCCCCTCCCCTCCCCTCCCCTCCCCTCCCCTCCCCTCCCCTTCCCCTTCCCCTTCCCCTTCCCCTTCCCCTTCCCCTTCCCCTTCCCCTTCCCCTTCCCCTTCCCCTTCCCCTTCCCCTTCCCCTTCCCCTTCCCCTTCCCCTTCCCCTTCCCCTTCCCCTTCCCCTTCCCCTTCCCCTTCCCCTTCCCCTTCCCCTTCCCCTTCCCCTTCCCCTTCCCCTTCCCCTTCCCCTTCCCCTTCCCCTTCCCCTTCCCCTTCCCCTTCCCCTTCCCCTTCCCCTTCCCCTTCCCCTTCCCCTTCCCCTTCCCCTTCCCCTTCCCCTTCCCCTTCCCCTTCCCCTTCCCCTTCCCCTTCCCCTTCCCCTTCCCCTTCCCCTTCCCCTTCCCCTTCCCCTTCCCCTTCCCCTTCCCCTTCCCCTTCCCCTTCCCCTTCCCCTTCCCCTTCCCCTTCCCCTTCCCCTTCCCCTTCCCCTTCCCCTTCCCCTTCCCCTTCCCCTTCCCCTTCCCCTTCCCCTTCCCCTTCTTTTCTTTTCTTTTTTGTTAACTTTTCTGTTCTTGGTCATTCATACAAAACAGTCTTAGGTATAGACCTGTTATTCTATTTTTACTGATTTTATTTTATTTTATTTTATTTATTTTATTTTATTTTATTTTATTTTATTTTAATTTTATTTTATTTTATTTATTTTATTTTTATCAGAAATAACCTTTCATTTCTTAATCCAAGATTTTTTTTTCTTCTGAATTTTCTTATTACTTAATAAAACAAGTCTAAACAGTATACTTTTGCTTCTTTCAGTGACTATGTAATAAGGAAATCTTGCAAATATCACATCCAGGAAAATGTTTTCCAAGCTATTTCTACTAATGTCCTCTATGGAACATTTCTGGGTAATAATTCTCTCTCTAATAACATTACAGGTTTTCTATCCATAGCCAAAACATATCCAGAGATTCTCTGCCAGACTGCTGGCATTGATCCAGGGGAAGTTGTTTTACCATCTTTATTTTATGTCCTCATAAAAATATACTTTAGGAGATTAAATAAGAAATAATTTGATTCCCATTTTAGGAAATTTTTCCTGAGTGGAATTCTTGATTTGATTTTGGGACACTATATGGACTTTTGACTATCTGTGGACTCTGCTTCCCAGGGCAGAATGATTAATTTTAGGTCTTAGGTATGTACCTGATGTCTGAAATAGACTGCTACAGTGGCAACATTATTCATGATCTGTATGATGGGGCAGAGGGTATCCATGACAAGCTTGCAGATGGCACAAAGCCAGGAGGAGTGGCTGGTGCACCAGAGGGTCATGCCACCATCCAGAGGGACCTCAACAGGATGGTGAAATGGGCTGACAGGAACCTCAAGCAGTTTAACAAGGGAACATACGAAGTCATACACATGGAGAGGGCTAGCCCCAGACACCAGTACATGCTGGGGGCTGACTAGCAGCTTGACAGAAGAGGACTGGGGGGTCCTGGAGTGCTGAGTCCAGACCCTAGCTCCTTAGTACAACAGTGATGTGGAGCTACTGGAGAGCGTCCAGAGAAGGACCACAGATAATTAAGGGACTGGGGAAAAGTCTGAGACATAGGAGAAAATCTCTCCTACAGGCAAAGGCTGACAGAACTGGGTCTCTTCAGACTAGAGAATAGAAGACTCAAGGGGGATCTTATCAGGGCATATAAGTACCTGAATGAAGGGTGCAAAGGGTATGGAGCTTGATTCTTTTCTTTAGTTACCAGTAACAGGACAAGAGGTAACGGGCACAAGCTAAAACACAGGAGGCTCTCACTGAATATCAGGAAACAATTTTTTTTTTTTCTTTCTCTTTTCTTTCCTGGGCAAACAGCTCTAGATGTCCCTGGTTGAGCAGAGGGTTTTGACCATATAATCTCATGAGGTGCCTTCCAAACTCAGCCGTTCCATGATTCAGTGATTCTGTAATGCAGCCTGAAGATAAAGATGGGTAGGTACCTGTTTCTCTCATGTTACTGGAGGGATATGCAAACTTGTGGCTCAATGCAGTGCAGATGAATAACAATATTGAAGGATATCTTTAAATCATTAGTTAGAAATCTAAAGATTTTAGTAGGTGTTTGTGTGAAGAATAGATGCAGATTTTGCCTTCGTATTTCAATAAACTGAAAACAATTCTGTACATGACTGTTTAATGACTAGGAAGACCAGAATGCATTTGGGACTGAGGGGGAGGGAAAACAAATGTAAATAACATTGAACTTTATATTGCTGACTGCCTGGTATTGAGCCCTAACAGCATGTGATGCAATATTTTTCTCTCATCTAATTAAAGATGAATCAAAACAAAAAAGCATTTTATTAGTCATCTGAAAACATTCATTTTACACCCAATTGCTCTCATTTGGATTGGAGTTTTGCTGTTAATCTTCAATATGGTCAGGCTATACAAGAAATTTAAGTTGATCTAAGTTTACTGCCAAAAGGTTAATGCCCGCCCATATGTGCTAAAACCCAATCACACAGTCAGCTCTTATCTTATTGCTTCCTCTAGTGTTCATGAAATCTGGGTGGACCTTATCCATCTGAAATATTGTTCACTTAGTAAATTATATTTAGTTCTCAGGTCCTTGACTGGGCTTATGTTGTACCCATTTGCATACTAGAGCCAGCAGCTATCAGCTGGCACCTGGAAAATGGTGAATCTGCTGCTTTCAAATGCCTGTGCAGGTGTGGATTAGCTTTAGTTGATCTTGCAGCTGGGTCTTTAGAAAATAACTACGTGAAAGTGGGATATCTCTGTCTCTGCTATTGACCTATGCTTAGCTATTAAGTACAGACTAATATGCTATTAACATATGCAAATGTAGTGCATGGCAAAGGTTATATTTCCTAACTGTGATTGTGCTGTTTTAAAAAGACTACTGCCCATATTTGTGGACACATGGACAGTTTATGTACTATAACATATGTGATGCATGAAGATTATGCTAGACATTGGTCTTGCAAAAGAAAAAACAAAACAAAAAATAATAATAAAAAAACAACAACAAAACCCCAGCAACAACAAAAAACACTACTGAACAATTTAGAAAGGACCCTGGGTTGCTTTTATCCTCATACTATTTTACATCATCTTAAAGCACGTTCATAAACCAAAACAATCTGAGGTGTATAACCATCACTTCCTGCTAAAATATATGTTTATGCAAGATGTATACTCTCTGCACCAGGAAATAATTCAAATAAAAAATACAGGCAGCACTAGATAAGGCTCCGTGCATCTTTCTTTGACCTTTGTTGCTAAAGAAGGAGACTGCAGGCAGGAATTTGTCTTCTGGCCTCTAAAGAGAGCATTGCAAATTTAGGATGGGTTTCTGGAATTGGTATTGGTTGTTCTTCTCCTTGAACTCTCTAGTTTTTTTTTTTTTGTATCAATTGCTTTCTCTGTCTGCCAGATGCTAGGAAGAAGAATGTCTCCAGAGACGGGAACAGTTTTCTTTTTTCGACTGTTTCTGCTTAGAAAAGCTTTCCTGTGGGAAAGGAGGGAGGAGATTTAGGAGCCAGGCATTACAATATAAAGGACAGGATAAATCTAAATCTTATACAAGCTATTTTTATTTGCACTGAAATATTTAACATCAAAGATAGTTTTTTGCTTGCCATAGTTCTCCTACCTTGAGAACAGCTATATTCTACTGGGGGTGTTTGCTTTCTGTTTAAGCACATGTTGAAGGGCAGGGTCATGCAACCTCTGAAGGAGGTCATACTGACTGCCCAGAACAAATAAGAACCCCTACTTGCAAGGACTTTCTTCCTCCTGCTGCCAGGAATTAGATTTAGCAATGCCTATATGTGCAAAGGTCTCTTATGACTGGCATTCGTGCTTGAATGACTTCATGCCTGTCCTTTCCATTTAGTGACCTGGTTAGATATTTCCCCTTCCTAAGAAGCTTTACAAACTCTCTGTCAAGTAGCACAATTGTTTAGCATCAACACAGTAGGGTTTTTGATAAAGCTATAGAGCTGTGCAACAAATACGTATGCAGGCATTACCAGGGATTTGTGCAATAAAGGTATGTGATCAGTATAACATGGTGCCAATGGGTCCTTAGTTACTGTTGTTTTGTAAGCAACCATCACAACTAGAAAATAACCTTTTCCTCTGCATTTCTTTAGATAGGTGTAACTGGTACAGGTTATTTCTTTGTGAAAGTGATATTGAACTAAGGTATCGTAGAAATTTGATTTAGAGAGTGGTGTACTTGTGAGTAAATTTCATTTTTATGAGCACCTCAGAACAACGTAATGCACAAAGAAAACTGAGTTGAGATGGCCTAGTCTGAGTGGGGAAAGCCTAAACACACTGAGAATTGGAGCAGATCTGAGCAAGCCATTCAAGTCCTGAACCATTTTTAGTTCACTTTGGATCTAAGAAGGTTACTGTTTGAAATGTCATTCCCAATAATACATTTAGATCCTTTAAAAATGTGCCTAAAAAGCTCCTTTTTCTGGAATTTATGGTGTTTGAAATGTCTTCCTGTAATTGCAAAAATAATTAACAGACATTATTATAGTGATCTGACTTTTCTCAGTTAATTGGTATCAAAGAAAATATACACAGATCAATAAAGCAAGGTGTTTGTTAGATTCATCTTTTATTTATTTCTTTATTTATTTATTTTTCTTCACCTGTATGAACAAACCAGAAGTATGCACTGCCTTATTGTTATCCCAGCTGAGCCAGTCACCACTACAATACAGCACCTGAGAGTCTATGGGGATGCTCATGCCTTGAGCATTTGTCATTCTGAGAGCACTTTTGGTTTGGTGGGGCTGGAGGTTCCCTCTCTCTGACCCTGCAAGCAACAAGGGGATGTGGAGAGAAATGAACTAAAGATTTACTGTCGTGCTAGCCAGCCAAAACTACAGTGAAAAATAATGCAGAGGGGATAGCTGGAGCTGCCTGATAACTCACACAGATTCATGGGGAGACTGAAGCCAATGAATTTAATCCCTTGGTTTGTGGGTGGTGAGGAGCACAGCCAGGACAACATGCAATGTCATGCAATGTGGCAAGAGAAGGAAGAGGAATACTAATCTGGAAGCAGTTTTTATTTCTGAAATAGACTGCTTTTTTTTTTTTTTTTTTAAACTGGGTTTACGTCTGTCAAGTGAGGCTGAGAGGACAGGTTAATTTATTATGCCCCATCTGCCAGATCCAAATGTACAAATTGAGTTTGGACGGGTTAGGATCATTTTATAAGCTATGTTGTCACATTTCTCTCTTCCCTGTATATCTCTCTACTTTGCCTGTGTGTTGGAAGCACAGTCTTCAATCACGCGCACTCAGACACACACACAAAAGCTGCAGAGACAGAAGCTGATTCATCCGGAAAAGGGGAGAAAGCAAACTGCTACCAGTCTTACATTTTCTAGTCAGTACATTTCCCCCTCTCTTTCCAAGAAGGTCAGCTGAAAGATAGCCTCCACGCACAAGGAAAATAGAAAAACTCCAGGCTGCCACGATTCGAAAGCGTGATGTCACCCTGAGTATATAGAGGTGCTCAGAGAAGGCACGTCCCCCAGGTATCCTCTGTAAATTCTCAAGGAGTTCAGCTCAACTCCATCTCTTTCAGTGCACCTAGAAGCACAAAGTAGCCAATCCCAAGGACACGAGTTATGGTAAAGACTCTCTATAGGACGTGCAGTGGATTAACGATTTCAAGAGGCAGTGGCAAAAGTGAGTTGTGTGAACACAGCCTGACTGGCTTATTGACCCTCACTGCAGTGCTAGCACTAGGCTGACAAGAACCAATCCCGTAATTTTTATAACTAGAAAGAGGAATATCTTAAAGCACTTAAACGGGTAGTTTAAGGCCATGGTTGTGAATTTGGAGTTGCAGAAGAGAGCCTGACGTTTCAGAGGTGTATCCACAGCAACCCCCCCGAATAAGCAACACTTAATACAGGTATGTGCATGAAGAGCTGGCTACCAACCAGAGCCCGAAATTCTGAACACCGTCCCTTGCCAAGGACTGCTGGGAGTAATTACTGCCAAATGCCCATGTCACACCACCTGCTCTGGGGGTGACTACATGACAACATTACATCAGATGATGTTTCTCTACCCCTGGCTTGATGGTAAAGAAGATGGTAGCCACCACTCCACTTTGCAGAGCCTAAGACTGCCTGTAGATCCTCCAAAAATTATGGTGGAATAAACCATTGAGGGGAGTCAGGTGGAAAGTCTTTTGGATTTTGCCTTCTCAGTATGAAGCAAGTGCTTGGTTGCCCAACTGTGCCCAAATTGAGATACCTATAGTTCTGCAAAGTGTCTCAGTCACAGTAGGCTCCTTCAGATGTGCAGGAAAGAGAGTAATTTCCAGACTGCAGCTCATTCAAACTACTTTGGATATCTCTTTTTGACACCTGTCTCTGAGATACAAAATTCCCATCTGAGGTGTCTGACTTGTTTCTAGATAGGACTCCTTGAATATCATTCCACATGGTGTTCTTGAGAAAAGCATGACAAATGTTGATCTGCATTTTGATGACAAGTGACTGTAGAGATGAAACGGAACATTTTGCAACAAAAACATCCTTGTAAACTCATTACCTGTGACTTATCTTTTTTTTTTTTTTTAAAAAAAAAAAAGGAAAGAAAGAAACATTTCACATGAAATGTATTTTCATTTTTTAAAGGTGTTTATTCTAAACTAAACTATTCTTAACTAAAATTCAAGAATGCATTGATGAAAACAGAAACACAATTTTCTTTCCCCCCTCCTCTCAGGAAACAAATCTCGCTTCCAAAATTCCCATCATGTGATAGACTCTTATCTGCATCCATCCAGATCTCTAGGTTCTTCACTATGGGGATAGCTGTAGACTGCATTTAGCCCTCAGATTTAGAGTTAAGTCAGAGTCAGCATCAAAGACATGGTCAAAATCTCCCTTCAATTACCTTCACACAACTCTTCTTCACAGAATAAATGATTTTTATTGCTTTGTGGGCTGTGCCAGGCCCTGAACATTTTTGTGCCATGGGTTTTATACTTTGAAATATGTTACAGGATAAGAAATCATAAATATTCATTTTTAGCAACATTCTCTGAGCAGCTTCCTCACCGCTGCTGTCTGGGGCCTGCCCATAATCGCATGCTGTCAGGCTCCCTGACCTTTGCCCTTCTCACTCAATCAGGGTAGGAAATAAAGCAAAATAATGAAGCAGGGGCTTTTAAATGTTGATTTCTGTGCATGGGGCACACCATGTGGTATTGCTCTCAGGAAAAAAAAAAAAAGCTCTGATAAAAGCACTTTCAATTGATGAAATGTCATAGGTAAGCTGTTGCTTGCTGTGGATTCCTAGACCAAAGAATATGCTGAAAGATACCATGGCACATTGATGGGAAAAACACAGAATACACAATTGCTCTATACAAAAGGACCATATATATATATATATATTTATTATTTTTTTTTCTGGGAAGAATTTAAAGATGTATCACTGATAGGATGCAACAATTAACCTCTGGACATGCTTTGTATTCAGGTATGGATGGAATGGTCTGAGGAACAAGAAGATGGTATTTGAACATACAGAGAAGACTCTCATTGATCTTCTAACCTTTTGGGGATATATAGCCCAGAGAAAGTTGCTTTTGAGAGAAAACAGAAAACTCTTCGATATAATGAAAGGTTTCTTAAACTGCTTTGGCAAAGCAATCCCTTCTCCTCTTTAAATTGGGGTTTAACTGTCCATCAGTCATGTGGAAAAGGAGGGCTGCAAAGCACATACCCCATTTACAACTTACAGCTCTGAATTGTCCCCAGGAAGTACTGCATACTAAACACAATCCCCAATCCTCTTTGCTGTTTGCAATATTTTGTTTGCTGTGGGCTTGACTATTTAAGGATTTTTTTTGAGTTACTCTCTGCCTTACTTGTAAGGTGAGAGATGGTTATTACTGACTTGCTGCGGAGCTAGAGAAGGAGAAGGAGAAAGGAAAAAAGTATGAACTACTGCAAAAACCAGAAATGCCTAAAGTTTCTTTGAAATCAGAGAGCTTGAGGGCATTTGTTCCTTCTCTTTGAAATATGACTTGTACCATGTCACAGGTAGAAGGGGAAACCCAGGTGTTTCGTCTGTGTGGAACTTCTACATGGAATTGCCTTCAAAAGAGAGGAGTGCATGAAACCAGTTCTTCCTCCTTTTGATGCACTGTGAACTACCAGTGGATTTTCTTTGTCTTTTTTTTTTTTTTTCTCAACTTTTGTCAATGCAAGCTGACCTTTAAATCTTTTCTTTTTCCTTTTTGAGCAGTGAATGTACCCCCTTAACACAGTCTTCTCCAATGTGGTACATATATAATTATAATTCTGACAAGTATCATTTAGTTCAAGTACAACAGACTCTTTCTATTTCTCATTTCTTTCCCAGGATTTTTCTTCTTTAAAACCATATTTTAAAAAAAGTAACAGTTCCTAAGTATGAGAGAACTTGAGATGACTGCTGGGATTTCAAACCTGACATCAAAACAAATATTTTCTGAGCTCACATTTTTATCATGTAAAGTTTCACACATTCCTCTGGACTTTCTAGTGACAACTCACATACTAGCATACCCTATGGCTAAGTGTCTCATATCAGTGAAATGTATGAAGTGTCCGTTTCAGAGAAGTTATCAGTTTCTAAAAACTTGTACTGAGTCACAATGAATACTGTTCTCCTGAATAAATCAAACTTCAATAAATGGTAAAGCAGAAGACAGAAGTCACATGGCTATTAAAGAAAACACCAAGTAACACCTTTGCTGCATAGATTATAATATTGTTCAACAAACTGTGAAACCATGTGATTGTAAGAACTGACCTTATAAGAACAGTTTCTTTGGATTCAGTGTGATGATTCACATGAGAAGGAGTTCACAGAAGGCAGTTGCTAGAATTATTTACTAGATTCACAATTTTCAAGTGTTCTTTCTGTTAGCTCTTCACGTAAAATCACATGCAGACACACTGTAAATTGACTGTACACACTAGGAAATAGAAACGTATTTAATTAAGAAGGTGACAGCATGTTACCCTTTTATGTTGTATTTTATGTGACATGCTAACAACACAAGAGCTTTCTGAATTTGGTAGCAGTGCTTGGTACACAGCAACCTTCACTGCTCAGCTATGACTGTGTGAACCCAAAATGAGAAATTAAGTTTGCTCTATTATCGGGTATGCAGTCTCACAACAGAAATCAAGAATGTTGCATACCTGCTTGCTTATCTTGGCAATTGTAGAATATCAGTTTTGCTTTAGGAAGCACTGGCAAATTGAGCTGAATCTATAGTGCTTTGCTGTTAAATCCTTGCTCTGAAGATAAGAGATGATCCCTGTATTTTTCATCTTTTATTTTTTAATTACAATGTGTGCATGTTAATGAGGCCCTGTTGTATTTGCTTTTCAGCCTGTCATGAAAAGTAAATGCCAGCAAGAAGACTATGCTCTGGAAAAGTTTCAAAAGTTAATGCTTTCATTTGGCTACTGCTTCCTACAGGCTTAACATCACCAGCATTCCCCATCAGTGGGCTGAACTTGCTGTATTTTAGCTTTCAATATGCAGGGCAGTTTCCACCTCTAACTTTTAATCAGTTGGCATGGAAGTGTATTATAATAAATTTATTTCAAGGTCTTCTTATGCTACTAGAGGCATTGACAGTTTCTCTACAGCACACCTTAGTCACTTGCCCTGCATTGCCTCAGGACTACATATTCTCTAATTAGTATCTTATCTTGGATCTTTATCTCTCTCTACAGCCACAGGGACATGTACAGTTTCAGAACAATACACTGCAAAATTGCCCATTTCACTACACCCAAGATCCCCCTACTCCTTCAAAAGTAATAATAATAATGATATTAGTAATGCAATGATGATGTTACTTGTAAATGACAGACTATTTATTAGACTAATTACTTCACCAAAAGAATGTTTCTCATTACAGAAAATCTTCAGAATAATCCTGAAGAAGGAAACAAACCTGTGACGTGTCTTCAAAGTATCTCTTTCAGTTTCTAGAAGAAATGAAATGTGAAAATTATTCCTTCCAGTAGTGAGGTTAAGTGCTGGGGTGAATTTAAACAAAAAATAAAAAAATAAAAAAGATTGCACATCAGAATCAACAATGAATAAACTGCTTTAATCTTTAAGAAACATTGCTTTGATATACACGTAAGAATGTGACAGATCACCGTAGAAGTGCAGTAAAAATAAATAAATTATGTTGTGCTTTTGCACAAAGCTTATTTCAGTGCATTTTGGTTTTGAAAATCCTTATCTAGACTGATTAAAGGTGAGCATTGAAGCTCAAAGTCTATAGGAATATTTGAGTGTATGAGTAATTTATAGTTTTCTGATTTATTTTCACATTGATCATCCTAAAACTTACAATAAAATCTCTTTCTTGTTTAAATAATTGTTGCCCTACTACTAGGACTAAGATAAGGAAAACAAAAATAATCGCCAAAAAAAAGACCATGTAGGTCTAGTCTCTACATTACTGTTATCATTAAAAAATGAATCTGTGTTGTAAAGAAGCTCTGGCACTGCCAAGGTATACTCATGGTGTTACAACAAATGAGTCCATGTGCAGCAAAAAGGAGCATAAGAAGTCATTGAAAGCTAGATTCAATATAGAAAGTTATCTTGGGAGCATTTTTTTTCTGTTCTTATGCACAGTTTTTGTGTATCAGGTCTGCTTTACTGTATTGTTCATTCGAATTTTACTGTGTGAATATGTAATAAATCAATTCTGATTTAAGGAAAAGACCCTTATATTTTTGTCAGTGATACTTCTGTTCTACACCAAATGAGTGTAGGTGGTGTTGGAACCCTTGAATTTGGGAGTCTTAGAGAATAGCCAAGAAAGTGTTACCTGATGCTTTTGAGACATATCCGTCTATTACTTATTTTTATACTGTTGATCCATATGTTGAAGGGAAATTGAAGCTGCTCAGTATGAAAAATGGACATAGAGAGAGAGCAGAAATATAATGCCTCCTACTGTTTTATTTATTTATTTATTTATTTATTTATTTATTTTCATGTACCCTGGACAAAAAGGTTGAGATTCAGTTGCAGACAGTGGAGCTGCCTATAGCTAAGCTAATTATGCAAAAATTCCTATATCAATCTTATCTCCACTGAGAAAGAGATTTTATGGTGAAATCCATCTCCTCAAAAGTAGGTATCCTTCCTAGGTCAGGTGAATCACTAAAAGTACCTCTTCCTCCGCAGCACATGCAAAGTGAGAGCAGGTGAGCAGATCATTGATGTTCCCCAATGTCTGACAGGTATCTCACCTAAGGGAGGAGAAGTTCAGTGGAGCCATGTGGGTTAGTGGATGTCAAACATCTGCAGCATCATTTTACATACTCAGAACAAATATTGTTTCAATATAAGCCACACAACAAGCTCTTACAATTTCAGCAGCAGATTGTTTGCCTTTTTCACATTTTTCCTAACAGAATATAAAATGTTGATTTAGTCATTCTCCACTCTTAGAGGAGTTCACTAACGTCACAATAGCTGGCTTACACACAGTTAGGGAAAAGTAAATGTCTTGTTAAACTTAATAGAACCTGTGAGACTATGGAGTTTGTCACCAGCGTAACCTCTTCACCATTTGCTACTATAGCAGGATGACAGTGGCTTCTGAAAACTGGAAGAAAGACCAGGTCAGTAGAAGGCTCCAAAATTATGTAAGAAGGATTTCTCTATTCCTGTGGTCTTATAGCATCTTGTATTATGGACATGAAAAGTCACGGATCCATTATCACCACTACAAACTCATGCTTCAATGCTTTTGCAAATAAGATATTAAAGCAACAGAATTACATGCTTAAAAAAGATTATTCTGCCATGGCTCCCTGTGTTGTCTGCTTCATCCCACTCTGACAACAGCTACCTCTACCCTATCCAGTCCCACTACACATAGTTGCACCTTGGCTGTGGCAGACTGAAAAAAAAAAAAGGAAAAATTGAAATTATGGAGTGGCATTTATGGACAGCAGAGCATTCAATGTCTTTGGTCATATCAAAATGAATTTGCATTGTCAGTACATGGCATTTTTAATATGTATGAGTTTTAGCATGGCCCTGGTAAGAAACTTTAGCAAAGTATGTATTCTCCAAAGAAATGTCAGTGAGTTTTCTTTCTTTCACTATGAAGCTCAGCAAGCCACTTTTTTATATCAGCAAAAGCTTTAACTAGTCACTTTCGTCACTACAAACCTAGTAATAAAACTACTTTGTAGCAAAGAGCCATCCCTATATAATGAATACTCCTAACTACCGCCAGCACTATTTTAATTTCAAATATGCCTGAAAATCATTGCATGATGCCATTAATGGCAAAGAAAATGTATAGTATGCATAAAATACAATTTAAGGCACATATAAAGCTTCTGAAAAGCTTTCACATTGTGAGACAGGACTTCTTTGTCCATATTTCTGAATAAGTGGCAATGTTTTTCCAGCCCAATAAACATTAGAAGATATTGCTCTAATGATTACAGGGATCCTCTTAGCCTTTTTAGGTAGTTGTTTTGTTGTTTGGTCGTATGAATCACAGACATGTCCATCCATATTAGGATTGCCTTCAGATGTGCAAATTCATTCACTCCTGTCTCAAAGGTCCTCCTCTGTGCAGACTGAGGGACTTGGAGGCTGTTTGAAGTAGGATGCATGCCCTGTTTTCCAGTGGGACATGTTTGGCTCAGAGGAATGCATGCATCCGCCTCATATCCTCACTCATTGATGAATTCTTCTAATGAAGAAGCAATGAACCGCAGTGAAGTAAAAGCTGGTTGGTTGTTTGGATGAAACTACTGTGCGTTTGAATAAGAGATTTTCGTGAAGCGATGAGATTGGCCACCTCAGTTAATATCCCCATCTCATTTTGCCTTTTTCTCTTCACATTTTTATCTTGTAGAGAAGTCCTAACTCTGAGCATCAGGAGTATTTTGTAATAGCAGATCCACACTTAGCTCTCAAAATGCAGATAAGGATATTAGCGCTAACACTGGCTTGTTATATTTAAATAAGCCCATATGTCAGTGTGCACATTTTGTTTACCATGTTTACCACCAACTAATGAGGGAAACATATCCTCTCTTCTTCATAAAGGTCACTGATCTACACGCAATTCTAGGTTATTGTTAACTTTGAAACTACAAACACAAATAGCGATAATATTTTTGAAAAATAACCGCAGTGGTTCTTATTCCCTCCAGTTTGCTTCAGATATAATCTGAGATCTAGAAGTTGTTTCCTTTCTGCTTCTCCCTTTAACCATGCCACAGAAAGTAATGGAGGACCTTTTCAAGATGTTTATATTACTGTCTTTCCAAGCAGTTTTTCCTTTCCTGAGTTTTAGCACTGAAACTCGGTTCAGAAAATTTATTTGTTCAATTCCAGTCTAAAAATCTTTGATCTTCCATGTTGATGCTATCTTAGCTGAACAATTTTTTTCCTTCTCTAAAAGTTCAGATCATTTTGGAAAGGTGCAAAAATCCATCCATGCATTTATATTGTGGTTGAGGGACAATCAGCAGGGTTGTCTTTAGGGCAATGTGATGTCTTGTGAACTCCAGCTAGTCCTATTTCTGTTGGATCTTTCCTGTGCCAAGCACACACTGCTTCCATGATGCAATTTACATGAGGATGGAAAGATTTTCCCCTCTTGCCCTGTTTGCATTGAATTCATTTTTGAGCCTGTTGACTGCTGGTAGTGACATACGAGAGCACATAGACTTGAAAGACAACTGCCTGAAGATTACAGTCCTAGAGAGGAGAGAAGAAACAAATCATATTTGGCAAGTGACCCTTCCCTAGTAAACATGTTATGAAAAGACACTCAGATATGGCTACGAGTGCAAGACAGAGAAAGTGCTAGAGTGGCACAGACAGTTATCACTGGCTTTTGAGATAAAAGTTTTGGTGTAATCTCCAGAGTCTTGACATTAATATTGTGGTTCCAAAAGCGCTGTCAAGCTACAAAAATTACAGGTTTCAGAAGACATCCCTATAAAGCTGCCTTATTTTTCTCCGCATGTATACTATCAAATCTTGTGCTATTTTATTCAGATGAGCTTATGCTCTGCTGGGCTGTTGAACAAGTCCTCTCCTTCCTCCTGTCTCTAAGCCCAGACATTCTTAGCGATGTTTAACTTCTTTACATCAGGAGGCTATTCATAAACCTAATAGCAGCATGCTTCATTTCCTTTTATTTTCAATACATCTCAGAAGCCCTTTAAGACTTCACAGTATTTCTGAATTATCACTCTTGTATGAAAGAGAAGTGGGCTCAAAATAATTCTACTACTTAAGTAAATGCAAATTGCAAGTGCTGCCTTTGTACAATGCTTCCCTGACAGTTTTCTAGCTTCTGAAATAGACAATGGGGTCAGTAGAGTGCTCAAAAATATCTAGATGCATATTACTTATTACAATTTTTCAACATTTTCAGCTAAAAAATTCTCTGAGATGTTATCTGGGGCTCTTACCATACATTGTTAAACTACAAGTTTCATTCTGAATGGAGGCCTATGGACTATACTGATTTTTCTTGTCAATAGCAGGATAAAATTTGGAGTGACAAAAAAGTGATTGTCTTTGGCCTCCCAAAGCTGGAATAAATTGACATAACCTGGAAGTAAAAACAAATATATAACAATCATGTAATAACATTGAGCAATAGATCACTTAAAGGTTAGACTAGATGATCTTAGAGGTCTTTTCCAACATAAATGATTCTATGACTCTTTGATCTAAAAGAGGCAGCTATAGCAGAAGATTATGAAAGAAGTAAGGAGTTGCTCACTGGCCTGGAGGAAGGACCAAAAGAGGAGAGATGGTTAATGGATGGGAGGACACTCTATGTTCTTGACAAGGCTGTACTGTGGAGGAAAAGGAAATCTTTCAAACACAAAGCTTTAAAATAGTCTGCTTCAACATCTTCCCTCTCTGGTATCCTTTGATTCAGTTCAAAAGAATATGCATAGGTACTTTCTGTATCTAGTTCTCAATATATTGCGTAATGCCTGTATGAGTCACTTCGTATAATCCTTGAAATTAATGTGCATTTATATCAGAACTTCTGAAGTGTGCATATATCCTTTTACTTCAGCTTCTACTTCCTTTCTTAAACAATGGAAAGACAGCATGCACATGAGATGGAGTTTTTGGAAAGAGAAGCATTTGAGCAACATGAGTGCTGCACATGGCCAGTACTGTCTTGAAGTTTTCCACCCACAGAGGAGGATGAGAAGATGCTGCCTTGACTCTTATTTACCTTGCAGATCTCATAGATGCCAAGTTCCAGGCAAGCAAAAGACAATACAGCTTCCTGGGAAACTGTGGAGCAACTTTCCACATGATATTTAGACAAATTCATGGTGGGAAAACCCACAGTGGGAACAATTGCAAAGCTAACATTTTGGCTTTTTTCCTTAGACACAGATCACTGGACAGCGGGAAAGGACTCTGAATAGGAGTCAGTATACTTCTATTGTGTTCTTGTATACCTCTCTTGGCATCCACTATTACCACCAGGGAGATGAGGCAGGGTGTTAGGTACAGGGTATTTTCATGTACTGGTGAGCCTAAGAGTCCTGTCTGGCTTTTGGGTGAAGTCATAGCTTCTGTCAAACTGGGCACTCTGCAGGTAACGTCAGTAAACTAGACAGTTTGAGAGAAACATCAGCTCACATGTCATGGGTCCTGTTGAGCTCAGTGTGAATTAGAAGCCTTATGTTTCCTACAAATATTTTATTTCTAATTTTGGAAAGGAAGATTTCCTTCAGCAATAACCCTTGAAATATTCCATTCTTCCCTTGCAAAATAATATTTCCTATTCTTCATTTTCATTCCTTCTGTGTTGCTTCAGATCGATTTCATAGCAATGTAGGTATTTTTATTATGCCATGACAGCTGGTGGCCCAGCTAGACTTGTGTACTGGCTCTCACTGCCATGTGCCACAGAGGAATTTGAAAGAAACCTACCAGCAGTCAGTGACAGAGTGACATACTCTGGGAAAGCATCTCCCTAGCCTCTCCTCTTTGTTACAGATATGTCTGTCCCTGAAATAGGAGGATTTGATCCCCCTTCGAAATGTTTGGTTATGTTTTATTGTGATTGTAAGCTGTGCATCTTTGTTAACTGTGTATTCAGACGAGCATTCAGATTTTACTGAGAGCTTAACTTTCTATTGTTTTCTCTTCCCTCTTGTCTCTTTTAATCTCTTCTGGAATGTTTACTTTTCTTCCTTTGAATGGCAAATTCTACCTCATTCTTTTTCTTTTTCATTTGCCTCATCCCTCCTAAAAAAGTGCTTGCATTAACAAAATTGAGACGGCTGATATTAGAAATGATGCTTAAGGGAAAGTCTTCCAAAATGAAGAAGTATACCACCAAATTAACCCCAAATTGTCCTCAAGTGAAGAACCATAGGAAGTATTTGAACCAGGCAATATTATTCAAGGAAAAGACAGTTTTCCAACTTGTGTGGAATTATTAAAACATAAGTGCATGCTTATAATAAAAGTTCTGCATTATTTAGATATTTTAGGTGGTGAGCTGAAAACAAAATTTTATTTCATTTTATTATAAAATATTTCTAAGGCTTAAGAGCTTTCTTTTTGCATTGTATTTTTCTCTTTATTTATTAAGCAGAGATCAGTTTTCTGAGCAGGCTCTCAGGTACATTTTTGAATAGTGACGTCATTCCGCACAATATGTAACTCACATTAGAATTCATATGTATTATCCATGCAAATGCTCATTGCAGGGGGAAGAAACTGTGCCATAGTGATCCTATTTTTCTTTCCTGAAAGAATAAAAAGTCCTAGATGGAGGGGAGCAAGAAATGGTTAATCATTGGCCAATGCTGCTACATTTCATAGCATAAATGCTAGAGGGGCATATCAGAGAGGTAATAAATTTATTCATAGTGTTGAAGCTCTTGAGAAAGCATAAAATGGGAGGAAATCGAGCACAGAGCTTGATTTGTTCAGAAAAAGGATCAAAGTTAAACCTTATTAACTTAATAATACACTTGCTAAGAATGCGCTCAAGGAACAGAAAGAGCCAGGACTATGCGGACATGGGATTCGCTCTCTGAGATGATAAAGATAAGGGAAAAGGAAAATGAGAAAATGTTCAGAATAAATCCCAAAGAGGAAACTCTATTGATGAGTTTGTATGTGATCAAAGCATGTGTTCAGAAGCACTGAAAAATGCCTTCTCTCCAAGAGAAAACTCACTCATTCCAAGCCTCAATGCCATCAACTATCCTAAACGTAGAAGCTGTTTTATTATGCATATGAATAATATAATCTTCCAGTTGGGTGCTTATGTCTTAAAATCAAAAATGAGTTAGCGTATATGTTGACTGTGGCTTATAAATCGTTTTACTCTATGCATCACAATCATTGACTCTTCTAAATATAGCAAATATAGATTTTATTATGCAATGGAATAACATTTCCTAGCTGGGCGCTTATGTCTTAAAATTGAAATCTGCATTTTCATGTTTGAAGGTTGACAGCTGCAGAGGCTCTAGGAACTCTTAGACTCATACCCTTAATGCTGAGGCTTTGCACTAAATACTAGTACTGACAAGCTCTCGTGTTTGCGCTCTATCTATAATTCTGTCAGTTCAGTCAGCTGTTGTAGCAAAACAGCAGTAGCAGACTCCTGCAAAGCTTTTTTTAAAACCACTACGGATTCCTGGGGTGAAGATGAGGGGGTGGCAGAAAAATGCTGCGTGTGTGCGTGTGTATGTAGCATATAGTGGGCAATGTTGAAAAGACCTTGCTGAACAGCTGGTGAAAACTATATGTGAGCTGCTTCTGTAGAACTGATGCAGATCAAATTCTTCAAGAAAAAGAGCTTAATGAATCAACATATAATTCTGTCCTCAGTCTGCAGCTGAAATAAGCATGGTTCCCAGGATGTGGATAACCATCCTTAACTAAATGCCTTCCTCTGCAGCTCTGGTGGGTCAGAATTTGAAAATGGAAGAAGAAATACTCTTGTTTGATAAGAGGTTAGGAGGCCCTGTAAGATGCGGGTGAAATGCAACAGTCCCCAGAACATTCTGGTTTGAAGCTGTTGCTGTTGTTCAGTTTGGCTGGCAGCCTGCTGAGAGAGAAACAAACAGGCATCTCTGTCTTTTGCATTAGCCTTCTCCCCTCATGTTCATTAATTTACATTTGTCATGAAGACTCATTCTAGCTCCAGCTCTGGGTTGTCCTCTGTCACTATTAAAGAGCACTAAAAGGTCTGGCTGCTTTCCTGGTGTTTTTCCTTTTCCTCCTATTTTATCCAGAGATAAAGAGACTGTGAAATTGGAGGATCTGAGAAATGGTGAAACAAATTCCTCTGTATTCTTTCATCCGTAAACCATCATTATCCATAAATATGGCACATCAGCTGCCCCACTGAAAGACTCAGAACAGACTCTGTGTTGCCTGGATTTTCTGTGGATGCTCCTTTTCTCAGGTGGGTAAGCTGAGGTAAGACTTGGCCTAAGGAAGAGAATTCTGCATTAACCATGGTAACTTAGAGCTGCTAGAGGGTCACTTGGCCAGACCAGAAGTGGACACTATTTCTTTATGTCTGGTAGAGTTCTCCAAATCCATTAAAAAGACATCAGCTTTGGCAGTGTGAATCCCAGCTCTGCCAATCTGAGGAGGGCAGAGTTCAAATTTTCTCCCAGGGCGTGTACAGAATGCAGAAGGAACTTTTAAACTGTGAACTTCTACCTGCAACTCCTGTTTCTCTGTTGTCCTTCAGCATGTTGGCCAGGAAAAGTGGGAATATCTCAAAATCACAGAAAGTGATGTTCAGGCTACTGACATACACATGCTGTAATTTTTAAAACTGCTGTCATATTTTTTCTTACATTCCCAGTGTTAGGTTTTGACCCACATTCATGTTTTGGCAGATTGGAAGACACAACTAATGGACTATGAAATTTTTACAGGTTTACTTAAAAATATATTAAAACTGTTAAAACAGATTCATGTTATGACATCTGATATTTGATATTGATGACTGTAAGCCTGCAAAGCAGAAATCCCTCCTGCTTTATTAATGTTTTATATCTTTCCTTCCAGCCCTGAATAAAGAAGTCCACACTTGCAGATCTCATCTTTGTCATTTCTACAGCTGGGTAGCAGGAGTTTACTTAGCAAATATTCCCTGCTCTTTTGTGTATTTGTGTGAATTGTCTGTAATATGCTGTTATTTCTATAAATGTGATTGCTATTTGAAGTTAGAAGGCAGGTCCTATGTGTAAACCAATTCAGGTTTTATGTCAATTGTAAGCTATTCCTTATGGCTTTCCTCTGAGTATCCTCAAGTTTGCTAATTGGGTTATCTAGGTAGTAAAGTGACATTATTTATCTTGCTAGTTTGAATGACTGACAACTCTACAAAGGATATTGTTCAGACTATCAATTTTTGTTTAATATATTTTGCTGTGTTAACAGTGAAGTCGAGTCAGCTAGAAAAGGGTTGGCTGGGCTACGCACACCTGCATCAAGGTCTGTAAGCCCTAATGTAAAGGAACTGCAAGGAACCTTCAAACAGGAAAAGCAGTTTTTCTTCTATTTTCCATGAATCTCTTTTCATGAATGCTTTTACGCTTTGATTTTTATTTTATATATTTTTTCCTGAACTTTCATCTTTATTATCATCTCTTTAACTTCCCTCCAGGTACGTTACTCATACTAACACCCTCCTGACAGCACATTTGACAAGTTCCCTGTCTGACTGTCTGATTTCTCACCCAAATTCCTTTTGTAACACATTCTGCCACTGAGATCCAGCAGTTTTACACTTTTTTTTTTTTAATCCCATTCTTTTTTTTTTTTTTCATTCTGACCTAAACCAGTGAAATGCTATTTCTAAATGATGTTTTTAAAGTCAGCAAGCTATGAACAGAGTGTTTGTACCACCATGTATTTGGTAACATATTTGCAAGTGATGAGCAGCTATTTTGCTAAAATTCTCCTAGGAAACCACTGGCGCTCTTAAATGAACAGACAACTATTACTTGAAACACTGTATAAAGTAAACATTTCCTACAAATGGACTGTCTAAATTTGTTCCTCTTTCACTAACTGGAGTAAGAGGTTGGGCAAGTACATTTGGATTTTGTAATATGATGTCCATTTATATATATTTCTGCACTGAAAAAAATCACATGCCTTGTGTGCAGCCAGCCTTGAAGAATGGAATTGTTTGTCATATGCACTCTCTTACCACCTAACATAAATATCCATGACAACTAAGTACATGTTTTTATTATGTTTTTCAAAATGTGAGTGGAGGCAATGCCTGTGTAGGTTATTGGTTTGTTCTGCAGAGTCTCGAATTTTTGGCACGATAGAGTAGTTATTTTGTAATTCACTGCTCTCTCTGACTGGAGATTTTCATAGCCATCAATTCCCATCTGCCAACAGGACTAATTTGCATTGAAAGAACCCTTAGAGACTTCATCCTCACCCTTATTTTTCTGTTCAGTTTGCTTGAATTTATCTCATGAGGAACCCCGGTCAGCTCTATGGACTGGGTACCACTCTGTGGTGCTGTTCACAGGTGAGGTTCCTTTGTTGCAAAGTTGTTATTCTGGAGCAGAAGGCATCACAATGTCATATCCCTGTGGCTGCCAATGCATTCTGCTCTTTGCTGAGGTCTCCAATGAGTTTAGGTGTGTGTCTTCCCCAGCATTTGAACTGCACACCACCAACAAAAAAAGCAAACAAATAACGACAAACAAAACCAAGCAAACAAAAATGAACCAACCAACCAACCAAACAAACAAAAACCCACAGAGTCTTTAGAAAATAGGTCTGGAAGGCATTTCACATATTAAGCAAACCATCCAGCCCATGACTGCTGAACAAGGAGGATGGCTAAGTCTGGAAGATGTGTGTCTAATTTGTCCTTCCTTTGGAATTTAAATTCAGGTGTTGGAATAAGCACAAACAAAGAAATGTAGATTCATCTACTTTTCTGGTAGACTTCATTAGTGGCATTCATTAATGTAATCTGTTGTCTGGTACTATGTCCTCGTATACAGGAGGTGAGCAGCAGTACTGACTCTCCCTGAGCATATTTTCCTATGTGATTTAAATTAGCCATACTCTAGCCATAGGTCCTGCCCTTCCTTTGGGTATAGACAATGATCAGCTACATCTCAGGCAAACTTGTCAAAAAGTTATTAAGTCCAGAACTTACCTATAGCAAACAGTGATGCTTAACTTCTCTCCTCTATAAGTCCTGTTTGCTTTAATTTGAATGAGGACTACATGTGCACAGAGGGAATAAACATGTCTTGACAAGAGCAGTCAGCATGTCAGGGGCAGAGATAGTAACTGGGCTCTATGCCATGGCAGACCTTTACATGGTTGCATGAACAGCTGACTGAAATCTTCAATATTACTCATTTATTTTATTGTCTAATTCACTGTAACGAACACTTCACTTTAACTGAATTTAGATTCTGATACTGGATATTTAATTCTTTATCAGCAATTACATTCCTCAAAGAAACTTTTGTCTGGTTTTCCAATTTCCAGGCTTGGCTTTCTTGTAATAGTTCCTCCTCACTCTCCCAAGCAGCAGCTATTTGGCTTTGCAGGTCTTCTCTTCATTTTGTGGCTACATCCATTCTTGCTTCTGCCAATTTTCCCTGCCCTGCTCTAATCTCAAGTCATTAAACACACTCAGTGTTACCAGGTAAGTACTCCTAATTGGAATATCCTTGCAAATTTTTATTTATATGCATTTCCTGGACATTATCCCATTCTACAAACACTCTTGGAAACCAGCTACGTATGCATAAAAAATTGCAAAGCAAATCTGAAGACTTTATTTCAAGGAGTCTCTATGTCTGCCCCTTTATGGCATTCAACCAACCAATATCAGCAGATACTTCCTCCACCACCGTGCTATAAAATTTGCTTTGTACTGCTCACCCTTTAGGTCAAAAATGACTGGAAAAGATCCAAAAGATCTGGGAATTTCTAGGGAAAAATGTAATGACGTATTTGAAGAAAAGTTATTAACTGATGTTCAGAAATACCTGCTCTGAGTTTCAATGTTTCCACCAAAAAGTGTTTTTGTCAGAGTTTTTTACTTGTTATTTCTGAGGGATTAAAAATGTTTTAATTGTTTCATTCTGAGACTTTTCCTCACTAAGATGAGACCTTTGAGGTATTGTACTGAGATGTTGATCAGACTCTTATTACCATTCCATGTTATTTTCATCATCTGGGTGGAGAAATTGTGCTGAAAGGAAAGATAAAATGGAAAATGAATTTGGTTCAGTGATGAGCTGTGTGTGTGCTGCATTGAAATGGAAGCAGTTCTAGACTGGATTCCCAAATGGCTCTGGTACCAGCATCAGACTACTCAGCACATTTCATTGGGCAGCAGGACCTACCTACATTATAAAGGAAAATAAATATATATTTAGGGAGAAAAATAGTGAAAAAATTAAGTTATAATAATAAATAATAATAACAAAAATGGCAATTACTTAGGAGCTTAAAACCAGACAAACTCAAGGAGACTCAAACTGTTATTTTCATGACTGTGTTATGTTGTTTCTTACTCTGAAATTGCACTAATTATATATTATTTCATTTATCTTATACAAGAGGTGTAGCTACTCAGTTGCTCCAGCAGGATATTTTGTTATAACAATTCCTAACAAATTTAACGAAAGTTAAAGCAGTAAGCACATCAGAGGATTACTTCTGCAAATTCAGTGCCAGATGTGATACACGTTCTCTTTGATATTCTGAAAACAACATGATTTATCATTTTTAGTGGCTTATTATTTTGGAAGATCTACATTTTTCATTAATCAGTGTTAGAGCAAGACACTAATCATAAAATAATCTGAGACTAATATAAGAAAAATGGAAATAAGTATCCCTGTGATAAAGACCTCAAAATGTCTTGGGTTGCAAATAAAACAAATATAAGAAGAATTTGCAAAATCTGCTAAAAACATTAACCAGTCAGAGAAATCCAACTGTCCTCAAATACTCTTGACATGACAGGACTTGAAACAGTTCAAGAAACAACAGTATAGCTGGACAGGGTGCCAGAGTTTACCGATAATTGTGTTTATTTTATATCAGTGTTTATCAAATGATTGAATAAAGGGATTGTTACCTTCATTAGAAGAAAAGTGAAATTTTAATTAGCAGGAAAACTTGCTATGCATATTAGAGTAAAACCTGTTGACAGACCACCACCATCTGGACTTGAAAAATCGAACCAGGGTTTTACTGTGGATGCAGGCAGTACAAATCTCAAAGAACCACCAGTGTTAGGCAGTATCAGAGGTGACACCTCCTCAAGCCTCTCCTCATTTGTCACTAGTCTTGTAAACAGTCTGAAGCTGAGATGCATTTCATCCAGATTTAAACACTCAACATTTAAACTAGTATTGTAACCACACGGACAGATACTCCCTGAAGTTATTTGGTTACAAGTGGCCCGATATAGAGGTGTCTATCACTTTCTGTGGCTGTAGCTCACTCTAACTCCTGGTCTCATTGGTATAATGGCTGTCATCTCAGCTGTTTATTGCTCTTGGAGTCAGATGCAGAAAAAATGTGAATGCTAAAACATAAGAGCATTCTGTAAGATACAAAGTAAGGAGTTTCTCATTTATGCTGCTTGGATTTTGTGCAAGAATGGTACAGCTTATGCCTAATTATAGGTTTCTCAAATTTAGATAAGTTAGTTATCTAAAATAAATAAAAGGAGATACAAATAAAGGAGATGCAAATAAAGGAGAACAAAGCAATGCATTTGGTTTCACACAAATGTTTCAAACGTGGCCTCCAACGACAAAAGGGCAAAAGGCTGTCTGCCTGTTTAGCCTTCCAGAGCATAGTTTCAAAGTTTTTGTAATTTCTTATAATTTTTGTTGTCTGACCAAGCCTGACTTTTCATTCCTAATCCTGGTGTTCTTCCAGGACTCCTTTAGCCAGCTTAGCCAGGACCGTGGGCGCCACTTCTGTGCTCCAGTCCAAACTGTGTGACACACTAAACATGGTTAATGCCCATAGGACTGACCTTGCACTGGAAGGAACTAGGAGTTGTTGCATTGAAGGAGCTGTTGTGTCTTAGAGAGTCTTAAATTTTGACTTTCAGATGAAAGTATTATCTGTTTGTTACAGCTTGTATTGAAATTTAATATGCCAGTGTGAGTGAAGCTTTGGAGTGCTAGAAGGCATTTTGACCTGCACAGATATAACAAGAAACCAATGCAAGAGTAATCAAATGTAAGTTAATGAACCATTGGAATTCAGGAATAAAGTACCTTTCAATCATATTTTGATGTACACAAAGAAATCTGCCTTTACAAGAAAATAAAAATAGCATTTTTAACTAAAACTATAAAAAAGTTTGTTTTAAAATTATGAGGCTCTGCCTTAAATAGCTCAATTCTATTAAAAAACAAAGTAAGCTCCCCTTACTCCCCTCAACAACAATACCTTCTTATTAACAGATGCTTGGTTTACAGTTTTGCTATCTTGAAGTAGCAGATGAAAGAGCATTATTTACAATAACGGAAAAGTAAAATAATCAATCCTTAGCTACAGGAGTTATTATTGCAGCTTCAGCCGTTCTTTCTCACCATGTAGAGAGAGACACCAAGGGTACAAATAGCAGTCTTCTCAGGATTTTTTTGAAAATGCACAGGTTTTGTAGGGGATCCTACTGTTTACTTTATCCAGGTATTCATCTGGACCTTTATCCAGGCTCACAAAACTCGAAGTTGATAAAATTGCTTGTACACTAATGATTCAGCCCCAAGCTGCAATCTCAGCGTGTAAGGTAAGTGAAGAATAGCTGGGCTTGTTGTATGACTGGAAGAAGTCCAAAGAAAACTGCTGTTCCTCGGGAGCTGGTGGCTGGCATTCAGCACACTCAGGGCCTCTATTGAAAAAATACCCTAGCAAGGTGGTAGATAAAGCTCCGCTGCTGGAGAAAACTCTTTCTGAATACATGCTGAAATCTGGGACCCAGAGTAATTGCTAATTAAAAAATCCTGTAACAGTCCCCCTGGCAACAAAATGCTCATTTCCATATTCTGGCTATCTACAACTCACTATTTCATATTTTGTTTTTCTAAAAAAGGTTGGATCAACCACTAGTATAACTAGCTCATTAGCTTGAGGATAAAACTGATTGCTGTTTTAGTGATCTGCTATATTTTAAGTGATGATGTATGAAAAGGCTTTAATGTAAGAATGGACAAATTACTTCCAGAGAAAAGTAGAATTTTTCATGAGACAGAGCTGGATCTGTGCTTACATTTCCACGAGGACATTAACTCACTGAGTAACCATCATCATTATTGCTTTTTACCATTGCACAGAAGTCAGTGACCCGGCTGGGCAAACAGCCAGGAGCTGGGGGCCAGAAACAATGGGGAAAAAAGGGCAAAGAGCACAGATGAGTGCAAAGGGGAAGGCACTGGTGAATGGAGGACTAACTGAACCCAGATGAACTGCTCAGGGGATGCAGACTGGGACTGGGTGGGGGGAAACTCCATAACTGAGATGGTGTATTAGGAGGGAAAAGAGGGAAAAGGACCGTAGAGGAACAGGTTGAAAGGATGGCAGAAGAGGTCTCTGCTGGGACAAGACAGAGATTAGTCTGTGGTCACAAAAGAACAGGGTCTCCCAGAGCCTGGAAAGGGACCTGTAGCTCCACTAGCTCTGTTGTGTATGCATGTTGTGGGTTTTTTCCTTCCCCTCCCTCTCCAACTTTTATTTTATTTTATTATTTTATTTTATTTTTGAAGGAAACTAGAAGTGCACACACATAAAAACACACATAAAAAATCTAAATCACTGTAAAAGAGCATTAAGATTAAGTACTCAGAATTTAGGAAATGCCTTTGGGGGAGTCTCTGCAACAATCCCTAGGTGCACATGCAATGTGATTACAGAGGTTTGGTAATTTCCCAGGAAATAATTAATGAGATAGCGTCAGAAACTGCTGATCCTTCAAAGCTGAAATGGTTTGTAGAGCACTATCAGACTGAATGAAATTAAGTCAAAATACAGTGAGAAAGATTTCCTGCCCTCTTCACTAACATGTTTCTAGGAGCCTGGAATAAAACATCCGAAAAAAACGTGACTGTGCAGATTGTCTCAGCTTCTACGTGCCCACATCTTCTCCTCTCCATCATTTCCTTGTTTCTTCATGATTCAAGGATCCTGTGTCTCTTCCTTAGGGAGATCTGAGCCCCACCCTGACAAAAGCTTTAGTTTAAACTGGGATGAGCAGGAGTATCTCTGCTGTGCAAAGTGGATTTTAACATCTCCAGCTCCTTGTGCTTCCAGGGGTCACCTTGGAATCTCTCTTGGGATCGATGCATTTCCAAACGTCTTTAAAACTGTAACATTAAATGCTTTGCTTGCTTTTTAGATTTTCTCATTCATTGGAACTACGAAAATTCAAATATTTTAAGAAGGAATAGCTATTTTCAGGATTCTGAAATTTCTTACTCTTGATCAGCTCTAGCTATGGCAGTCTTTAATTACATTATCCTTCACTGCTCTTTTCAGCCTTATTTGGTGCATAGGATAGATGGTAGTTACTTAATGAAGTGATACTTGATATTTGTTTCTTCATGATTAGTAGTTTACTTTATGACCCTTTGGATAGTTGCTGCACACTGCTGTGAAGAGAGAATTAATATGCTCAGGGGCTTTTCATCACTGAATCTAAATGTTTCACGAGTACTAATGAGTAATTTTTTATTATGTAAATACTGAATAGTTGGTACAAACATAGCCATTTCCTGTCTTTCATACATTTGGCTTTCTAACCCTTTTTAATATACATAGTGCACATGTAGAGTTGAGAAACTATGCTTCTGAATCTAAGTGTGTGGAAGACCCAGAATAGGTGTCTAAAGGACACAAGCATATTCTTCATGTTTTGCAAAATTTCATTAAAGAAAAAGGATAGTCAGCATAAAATAGTAAATAAGTAAAGCTATCTGCAAATTATGCTAAGATTTCTACTGCAAAAAGACAGTGGAGCTGAAAATCTGAATATTCTCAAGCAAACACAAGTGGCCCGGAACAAATATGCATTGTACAAGAAAGATTCCCCAATAGACATTACAGAAAAGGTTTAGAAAATCCTTTTTTTTTTCTTTTTTTTTTTTTTTTCCTTCTCTTCACTGTGCTGTAGAAAACATACATGTGTTAAGGTGCAGGCCAGCCAGCCCATAACTCAAAATTTGGTATAGCTCTGATGAGACTGATTTACATCTTTGTATGTCAGTGCACTGTTGGTACTATAATCTTAGATGGTAGGTAAATGCCCTTGAAAGAACTTTCTATAGATAAACAATATAAAACATATATATAAACAGATTTTTCCAGATTTGGAAAAAATGATCATTAACTGGAAGAGATTATTATTATTATTTATTTATTTATTTATTTATTTATTTATTTTCTCAGATTCTCAAAAGGTTTGGAAAAAGAATCACAGAATAATAGAACCACAGAATCACAGAGTCATAGAATGGCTTGGGTTGGAAGGGACTTTAAAGATCATCTAGTTCCAACCCCCCTGCCATAGGCAGGGATGTCACCCATTAAATCAGCTTGCCCTCATCCAATCTGGGCTTGAACACTTCCAGGGATGGGGCACCCACAACTTTTCTGAGTAATCTGTTCCAGTGCCTCACCACCTTATGAGTGAAGAATTTCCTCCTAACCTCCAATTTTAATCTCTCCTCTTTTAGTTTAAAACTATTTCCCCTTGTCCCATTTAAAAAGTCACTGCCCATCTTTTTTATAACCCCCCTTTAAATACTGAAAAGCCACAATGAAATCACCCTGGAGCCTTCTTTTCTCCAGGCTGAACATCCCCAGCTCCCTCAGCCTGTCTTCACAGGAGAGGTGCTCCAGCCTCTGATCATCTTCGTGGCCCTCCTCTGAACCCACTCTAACAGCCCCACATCCTTCTTGTGCTGGGGGCCCCATACCTGGATGCAGCACTCCAAGTGGGGCCTCACAGTGGCAGAGCAGAGGGGGACAATCACCTCCCTCGACCTGCTGGCCATTCCTCTGCTGATGCAGCCCAGGATGCAGTTGGTCTTCTGGGCTGCAAGCAGACACTGCTGGCTCATGTTGAGCTTTTTGTCCACCAGAAACCCCAAGTCCTTCTCCACAGAATTGCTCTCAATGAGATCTTCTCCCAGTCTGTGCTCACGTCTGGGATTGCCCCGACTCAGGTGCAGCACTTTGCACTCGTACTTGTTGAACCTCGTTAGGTTCACATGAGCTCACTTCTCAAGCTCTTCCAGGTCCCTTTGGATGGCATCCCTTCCTTCTGTTGTATCAACTGCACTACTCCGCTTGGTGTCATCTGTAAACTTGTTGAGGATACACTCAATCCCATTGTCTGTGTCATTGACAAAAATATTAAACAGCACTGGTCCCAGAATGGATCCCTGAGGGACACCACTTGTCAACGGCTTCCACCTGGACATAGAGCAGTTGGCTGCAAATGTTTGCTTTGTGGCCATCCAGACAATTCCTTATCCACCAAATAGTCCACCCTTCAAATCCATATCTTTCCAATTTAGAGATAAGGATATCATGTGGGATGATGTTAAAGGCCTTACAGAAGTCCAGGTAGATTATGTTTACAAAACTTGCATAGGAAAAACATCACTCCTTTGAAAATAAGAAGATACAGCATCACTTAAATATGATAAAATTATGAATGAGAGGAACTTTCAATGAGGTATTCCATTAATTACATTCATTCTTTCATTATGCTTAAATTCCAAATTTATACAAGGGGAAGGAGTAGAGTAAAGGCAAGAAATCATCAAGAAAAAAATGGGATACTCAAGTCAGGATCAAAAGTTCACTCTGGTGCTTTAAGCAGTCTTCAAGAAACCCTCTTTTGGCAGCACAAATTACCAAGTTCCAAACTTTTGGCTTTAACAGATGGGCAAACTGTGCCTTTGGACACCCAGGTTGTGGACCTCATCCCCAGAGCCACATTTTTAGACATGGTGAAATCTATTCCTGTCATTGCCTCCTTATTTCAGCACTTCTGAAGTTCACCATCTCTCTGTCCAGTTGTCAGCCTGTGACTTTCAGTTCATATTTGTATTATGTGACCAGTTTGGTAACAATATCTGCCCTAAAGCACCCAGCCATTCTCCTGCATCTCCTGCAACTACTAGTTAGTTCTTGTACCTTTCTCCCACGCGATTCTTTTCTTGCTTTTATTTTTTCCTGCTCTTAGATTATAGCTGCAATCTTTAGACATAAAATGAAATACCTGATCATGGTATTCCAGTTCTTATAACAGTTTTTAGAATATTACAGTGAATTCTTTTCTTAATACAGCCTCGCATATACATATGTATACTCACTGCTGCATACAAATGAGTTCACTGAAAGCCTCTTCCCATATTGTTTGAAGTCAAAACCCATCTCTGTATATGATTAGTTCACATTTTTGTCCTCTATGCATGTTTCCTTTGTCTTCACTGAGATCCTCATGCTATTATCTTCCATATTTCTTAGCTGTGTTAAATCCTTCTGATATTCTTTATTTTTCACATTAGATTTACCTAGTTGGACTCAATTAGCCTAAATAATTTTGCATTCCCCGTAACTCTCGCACCTCTCTATTCACCTGCTCTTCCAGGTCAGCAGTAAACATTCCGCATCATGATTCCTCCCAGAGCTACGGGCATCTGCATTTTAACCTACTTCTCTTGCTTTCTCCTGACCTGTCATTGATCTTTTTGTGTCACCCAGCATCCGTAGAATCCTTCCTAATACCTCCCAAGCAGCATGCTCATTAAACTATGTAGGCTACTGAACATGCAGGGTGTTTTGCTGTGTGTAACCCCAGAGACCATTACATTCAGATTTGGTAGCAGCAGATCTCTAAGGCCCATATTTCTGAATTTTAGAGAGAAGGGGAGGGACAAAGACAGTGCAAGAAAAAGGATTACAGAGCCCTTCGCAAAAGCGAATAAACACATACACACAAACCAGCTCCTGAGTGACAAGCAAAAAGATTTAGTGGTTCTCCTTAAGCCAAACAGCTTCCAAGACTACCAGGAGCTCATTAAAATCAGGGAACTGTGGCAATAAGAGGTGATAGAGGTGAGCACAGCAAGGGGTAAGAGCCTGGAGAAATGAGCTCACAGGTGGGTGAGGGATAGACTATTAATAGGCCTCTGAGAGAGGGAGATGTGACCTTTGAAGCAGATTCTTGTAGAAAAAGGGAGAGGCAGGGTTGATATAAATATATATATAGCATTTCACTTAAAAGAATGTTTTATCAGCACTGGATTTCAATCTCTGCTTTGGGTGCTTAGCATGTCTTTAGAAATATTTTTGTCACTAGAAAGGTTGTTTCAAAATTCTGGATTTTCTTCTTACGAAATGCTTACGCTTACAATTAAGGAGGGAATTTAAGTTGCTGACAATTAGCTTAATTGAAGTGAAAACGTGTGAAAATCCTAGGAGGAGAGAATTTCCCCGGTGAGCCTTGTGAAACACAGTGGGGTTTAAAAGACAGTATTAGAAACAAGTATTCAAAACATCTAGGAAATGAGAGTGTCGAGGGAACCTCTGTAGCTCTGCAGGACAGAGTTCTGCATGGGCTATGGCTCCTCTTTTGCAGTGCTGCAGCTCTCTGAAACCTGTTCAAAGTAGCAGCAGAGCAAATTAGAGTTATCAAAACTAAAGGAGAGGTCTTTGTTAGAACTAGAGACACTGAGCCTATTCTGGGAAGGCTGAAAAGGAATTCATACCTGTAACGGGAAAAATAGTGCAGAAATATGCCAGATCTCTGTTTTGCAGACCTAAATATTGTGGTATTTTTACTTTTCCATTTATATTCTGCTTTAAAAGGAGGTGATGTTATAAAAAGCAGACTAAGCAGTTGAATAGGCAAAGAAATTTTAAACAGGCTTTCAACTGAAGTGATCAATAAGAAAATTAAACCAGGGAATGGTTTGGTGTGAAAAGCAGATACAATGAATTTGGTACAAGAAGTACAAGAAGGTGTTTGTGAAATATAGTTATTGAACAGCAAAAGCAGAGAGCTTCAGCACTGAAGCCATAGAGACAGCTGTTGCAAAATTGATTAAAAAATTAAAAAAAATCTTGTACGTGGGAATTGTTTATAAGCAAAAGCTGTATCATGGGCTCTGTGAAGAAGCAGCACCCTCTTGCTGCTTACATATCATGACAACTGTACTAGTATGATAAAAAAGAATGAAAAACAACCCACAAATTATGGGTGGTAGAGACTGACCAGCCATAAGGATGCATCAAATTGTTTTCTTTTTCTCAGCATATTAATTCTTTTCAGCACTATTTGGGCTACAGAGTAAGGGTTTTCCTGAATTGAAATTCAGCTTTCAACATTTCCATTTTAGGGATTTTCTAGTGAGTTAGTAGAGCGTATGGCTTTTAACTGTGTTTTCTCAGGTTGCTTCAGTCTTAGACAAACTTACGGAAGGAGTACTGTTTCTGGCTTCGGATGAAGAACAAAGCAATTCTGAATTCTTGGCTTGATTTTCCTCTAAAAGCAGTTGAGAATGCTGTTCCAGTCAGGCTCATCAAGAACTTGGATAGCAAGAAGTAGATTTTCTGCAGCTAACCTTTGGCAGCAGATGAAATGAACGCTGGGAGCCAACACTTAAAAGGTGAACTGGGCTGTCACTTGAAAATGCAGCAATTTATTTTCACCTTCATTGGTTCATCTACCAAGAGGTAAAACCTTAGTGAAATGTGCGAGTCAGGGCTCTGCTTTGGCTGTCGTGGCTTTGCAGACGAATTTGGCTTTCACAGCTATTACTACCGTAGTTTTACAATCCAAAATAAAACCTCTTTGTAGGTTCAGAAAGAAATGTTTCAACTAATTAAGACTAATTGTGTCAGCCTGAGGTGGCTGATTAGTATAATATACACAATTATAAGCATAAGACTGTACAAGGGTATGAGGGTATTGAGTAACTGAGTATGAAGTATGAATGAGAGCATTTTCAAGCAGCAGAGAAAATGAAATTCAGTCTAGTAAGAAGTTTAGGCAAGGAGGACCAAATTCATCTTCCATAAGAGCTGGAGGTGTGGTGGGTCAAGGTAGCCATTTATGTCCTGATTCTGACCTACTTTGAAGTCTGGAACTGGAGTTACCCAACATTATCAAGCATACACTTAACAGAGAAGCAGTACATGGCAGAAGATGAGAGTGACAAGGACTATAACTTCTGCTTGTAGTGTATGTTAATCACTTTGCTGTTGGAGCCATTAGGAAAATATGTTATGCAACTGGATTAGATTTGATGAGATTGATGAGGTTTCTCTTTCTGCTCCCCTGCAGCGCAGTTTGTGCCTCAACAGGATAACAGACACAAGGCACAAAAGTGGTTGTGGAACAGAAAAAGGCCAATGTTTCAAATAGTTTCTAATTTATATTCTGTCTTCAAACAAACTTAAGAATATGCTTGCTAAAGGTAGAAGTGTCAGATTTTGCTATTACTTTTGTAGCTGACAAAATAATTATTGTATGAAAAAATAACTGTCATTTCTCCAAAATAGAGAAGGAATGGAAAAAAAACAACCCATGATCTCCTCTTGCTCCCAAGTATGATGTCATTCTAAGCTGATTAATACAAGCATCATAGTTTACTGCACAGGGATTTGACACTGCATCCAGGCAATCTGCCTTCTTCCTCCGTTGTTGGTTATAATATTTTGTTTTGTTTATTTTTAACATGATACTGAGACTAATAGACAGATGGTCAAATGGCAAGGCTAACAAGCTATTGCTCTGAAAAGCCAGTGAGAATTAATTACAGAAGTTCTTTCTTTGAATACATAAATATAGGCTATGTTGCTTGATATATCTGGTGCAAGTGTTGTGTAGATCTGCGTGAATGATTGTATTTTGGAGTGATCTTCTCTAAACACAAACCTATGGGTGAGCTCTTTACACGGTCTTTATACTTTCTACAGAGATATGGTACAAAAACTGAGAACTGCCTCTAGAAAAATCCAGATGTGCAAATATACTTGTTTTGATCTCTGTATGAGTCAATATAAATTGTTCAGACTTTTCTAAAAGCCCTTGTGTCTAACCATTATGTCATCTTTTGACCTCTCACAGAGTTTACACTGTGTCCCCTCTATTTCTCTTTCTGTGTCCTGCATGCTCTGAAGACATGATAGCTTTCAAAAAAGAAGCAATACTAATGGAACATAATTTTGGGGACTATGATTTCCATCTGTACCAACTCCAATAACCTTCATGTGTGCCACAGCATGCCCTAAAATTAATGTCACCTCTAATATATTTCTAACTGTTAATCTAGGAGAATTTTTATGTGTAGCACACAGCTGATGAATCTGGACCACCTCCAAAAGAACTGGGTATTTCTCCCTGTGAGGAATTCTCCATTTCAGAAACAAGATGAACTATCTAAACTCACACAGGTTTAGTTTGAAATATGTGAGTGCACAATAAATAACAACTATACTCTATTTCCTGAATAGGTTTCACGTACCATCTTCTACCTGTGAAAAAATCTGTAAATGGTTTACTTTTCAGCTCGGTTGTAGGAATGAAAGACTGTCAAGAAAACACATGAAAAATGATAAATTGCAAAACAAATCACAGGGATACTTGTTGCCAATTTATATGAAATATTGCCTCAATACAGCAATTGCTAACCTTTCTCAGACTAACAAATAAGGAAAGATATCATGATGGCTGTATCAGATCTCAGCAAGCAAAATTTCATACCTTACCACATCTTACCATATCAATAAGATTTAAAGATTGTGAAAGAAGTAGTAAATAAGAAAGAATTATTTAAAGTTTGGTCTTTTTAGTTTTACATATTTTTTCATAACAAGATGTAAGGAAAAAATTACTGCAGAGAATGATGTGCTTCTTTTGGCCACCTAAGTTTTTAAGGAAATTTACTTATAACAGGTTACCCCAACAATAACAGGTTATACCAACATCCTGAGGCATCACCTATTGCTACCTAATTGGCAGAGACAATCACAGAATCACAGAATGGCTGAGGTTGGAAGGGACCTCTGAAGACCATCTAGTCCAATCCCGCTGCCAAGCAGGGTCACCTAGATCACGTTGCACGGGATGGCATCCAGGTGGGTTTTGAATATCTCCAAAGAAGGAGACTCCACAACCTCTCTGGGCAACCTGTGCCAGTGCTCTGTCACCCTCACAGTAAAGAAATGCCTTCTCATTTTCAGCCGGAACCCCCTGTGCTTCAGTTTGTGCCCATTCCCTCTCATCCTGTCACTGGGCACAACTGAAAAGAGATTGGTTCCATCCTCTCAACACCCTCCCCTCAGATATTTATACACACTGATGAGGTCTCCTGTCAGTCTTCTGTTTTCCAGGCTAAACAGGCCCAGCCCTCTCAGCCTGTCCTTGTACGACAGGTGCTCCAGTCCTCTAACCATCTTAGTAGCCCTCTGCTGGACTTGCTCCAGGAGCTCCATGTCCCCCTTGTACTGGGGAGCCCAGAACTGGACATAGTACTCCAGGTGTGGCATCACTAGAGCTGAGTAGAGGGAGAGGATCACCTCCCCTGACCTGCTGGCAACACTTCTGAATGCAGCCTAGGATACTGTTGGCCTTCTTGGCCGGAAGGGCACATTGCTGACTCATGGTCAGCCTGCTGTCCACCAAGACTCCCAGGTCTCTCGGCAGAGCTGCTCTACAGAAGTTCAGCCCCCAGCCTGTGGTGGTGCTTGGGATTATTCCTCTCCAGGTGCAGGACTCTGCACTTGCCTTTGTTGAACTTTATGAGGTTCCTCTTGGCCCATTCCTCCAGCCTGCCCAGGTCCCTCTGAATGGCAGCACAGCCCTCTGGGGTATCAGCCACTCCTCCCAGCTTTGTGTCATCAGCAAACTTGCTGAGGGTGCGCTCTGTTCCATTGTCCAGGTCATCAGTGAGTAAATTGAACATGACTGGACCCAGTACTGACCCCTGGAGGACACCGCTAGCTACAGGCCTCCAACTAGACTGCACCACTGAGCACAACCCTCTGAGCTCTGCCATCCAGCCAATTATCAATACACCTCGCTGTCTGCTCATCTAGGCTGCACTTCCTGAGCTTGTCTGTGCGGATGTTGTGGGAGACAGTGTCAAAAGCCTTGATGAAGTCAAGGTAGACCACATCCACTGCTCTCCCCTTGTCTACCCAGCTAGTCATCCCATCACAGAAGGCTATCAGATTGGTTAATCATGATAAAGTCCTGGAGCATGACTTCAACAACTGGAACTTACAATGAGTTCTCCCATACTTTCACACCAATACTTTTCCTGTAGTATTTCACATTTCACACTGGGATTGTAATACATATGCTGAGCCTGGCATAATACACTTGATATCCTTTAATATGTCTGGATCCTGCCTCAAAGAATACATCACTTAAATGCCTACCTGTCCAATTCCTTTATTTATTGGTTTTGTTAACTGCAATATACAAATAATGTATATTTTACTTACATTCTTTCACCACTGAACATCTGATGAGCGTGCATAGCCACATGCATAATTTTAGTCAGTGGCAGCATCCATAGTACACAGTGCAACAGAAAATATTCAGGTAAAACTTTCGAGTGGTCCATATATAAGGTGTATATGGTCAGGTAGCTTCTTTTACAAGAAAAATAATTCAAGTAATCATCATCTACTTCTGGAAAAAAAAATCACAGAGAGAAGATGCTAGGGCTTGAGCATTTTGGCAGAATAGAATGTATTTGCCACAAATGAACCAAATCTGTTGTACATACTGTACAATACTGTACACATACTGTGTGCAACTCAGATGTTTTTTAATGCCAGAACACTGTTTTTGGTGGACTTTGGTGCATGTGGCTCTACATCCTGAGCAAATCTTAGCACTACAGCAGCTGGAAATATCTAGGTTGGTCTGGACTACACTGTGCTGTCTCACTCTGTGATGAAGTTTGCTAGACATATATTAACTGTTGCAAAATATGTGGAATTTAGAACATATTACCTTGTTATATTTCAGTGAAAATAAGTGCTTCATTGCCCCTTAGATGAATATATTTTCCCTGTGGTAGTTTCCAGAGACCTGATTCTGACTAAAAGGCTGTTGTATCACATTGCGTTATGTAGGGTGACATTTCCTACTGAGAGGAGGTGACATTTAAAGATTCCAGTCCTGCAGAAATTTACACTTGTGATTGTTTTTTAAGCCATTTAAGTGAGACTACTCACCTTCATAAAGTTAAAAAGGTGGAAAAGTACCTGAGGACCAGAATCTACTCCAGTAATTACTGAATAAGAGTTCAAAAGGCACAACAGAGAGTAACCTAGAGCAACAGACTGCCTTGTGTTAAAGTAATTGTGGTGTGCTTGATGAATCTAAAAGTTTTAGAAAGCCATACTTCTGACCACTGCTACTACTGAGTGAGGACCTGAGTCCTGAGGCGAAGAATGGTGTTGCAGCTGTAGCATGGCTGTGCTTGAGAATCTCTGACTGCTGCAAGAAATTCTAATGAGGCAAAAGTCGGAAATTACCAAAATTGTCTGATGCTGTGAAGACCTGTGAAACGCTATGTGTTTTCAGAAGAACACGCCAACAGACTCTTTTCTGCACCAGAATTTTGTAATGGGTTTTACACAGTTTGAAAAAAGCTGCCCCAGGGAAACAAACAAACAAACATACAAACAAACAAAACAACAACAACAACAACAACAACCAAACAAACAAACCCAACTATTTCAGTGCATTTCATGTTTATCCTACACCTCAGGCTCCTTTTTCATTTTAATCAGTCACATCAGACACAAGGGGGAAAGAGAAATCTTATCTATTAATACGTTTTGACATTCTAAAATATGTCATTTTTCTTCATATGTATAAGTGCCAACATCTCAGGTCTGTTACCTTAGGATCTACTGAGCCCAGTAAAGCAGGAAGGTTTTCAGATTTACAAAGGTATACCTATAAGTAGTCCTTATAATTCACGAAATACTGGGTGTGAAGTGTGTCATCCATCCATGTATTGTCTATTGTTTATGTTGTAATGGCAGTAATCTGTAATTAAAAGAGTTATTGAGAGGACTTGGACAATAGTTCCAAACACATGGAGTGGCTGGAAAAGTGCCATCACAGTGCTTCTGTCCTCTCTGTCCTGGACTAAGAGACTGAAACAAATGATGAGGTTTCATTTCTTTTTGAGATGAGTGTCTCCTGAACTATAAAACTGACGGAGCTACCTGCTTAATATCTTAAACCAGACCTGAAGCTGGTAACAATGAAGAGGCTGTAAGTCAAATTCTTCTATTAGTCTAGACAGAGGTGAGGATCTAGCCCTAAATGTGTAGTGGTCGTGATGGGAAATCATGCCATCTCTCTGACCTGAATATAATGGAGATGACAATGCCTGTCCTACATGTCCTCCTGTCCTCCAAGTATGGCAGGGAAGCCATACAACAGTGTCAAAGTCATTGGAATTCCACTCCATCTGTTCAAAGCATTTCAGTTCTTTCAATAAATGTGTTAATACAACTCTATACCAAACTGTGTTTGGCAAATATGTGGGCAGTAGATGTTTCAAAAGGCATCCAGCAGCTGAATATAGTTCCAGAATCAATAACTATTCCTTAACAGGTATTTTTACAAACAGTTCCAGGGCATCTATTGTTGAGCAGGTAAACACCAGTCGGGTAACTATGTGATCCTCTTTCATGTGACAGAAAACCCTACTTTATGTCTACCATAAGCAGATGCCCCCTTGGGTTGCTTAGGGTGAAATTAAAAATGTTATTCAGAAGAGCAACATTTGTAACCATGACAGGAGGAATATTTTGGTCTGTCTGAACATGCAAATGGAGGTTCAGATTTATTACAAAATCAGTGTGGGGGAGTTTATAAGTATTTACAATTCACATGTCATTCCAGGGATTTAGTGTGTACATAAAAGCTAACAGACCTGGATCATGTGGAACAATACCTGAGATTTGTGCAAACAAAAACTTACAAGTGGTGCTTTTTAACAGTATTATTGTTCATTTGCTGTAATTCCAATGGCACATATGTGCACCAAAATGTTGCTGGATATTTGTCTATGTAAATGCAAATGCAAGATCAGCTCAAATATTTTAGGAAAAGACTGATAAGATTTGGACTGCAGCTAAACATGTAATGGTTGAGGAGGATTTGAATGGGATAAAGCATGAGATGCTGTCTACAGTTTCAGAATACGCAAAGTGAAATCTTTAGTAGGTCAGTTTGGATTTCATCTGTACTCCCACCAAGGCTTAACAGCAGTGACAGAGATGCCAAGAAGTATGTATGAAAGAAGACACAATAAAATCCTCAAAACTAGATTGGTGAAGGCAAACACAACAACAGATTTCTCCACCTTACCTGCTTCTTAAATTAACAGAATTTTAGTAAGAGATATTTTCTACTTTTGAAATCAATAGTACTCCATTTCGCTACAACATCATATTGTCCCTGTCTTATGCTATTCACATCCATTATTTGGTCTTTAGTTTTGCATATTTTGCATATATCAAATAGAGAACTGGGTCGGAGCGTCTGAGTCATTGGCTTCCCTGCAACTTCTAATTGCATGAGAACTGTAGTCCAGAATAGTTTCAGAAACATTCATTCCAGTATCTCAGACTTGTCACCACATGTTGTAAGACATCCCTAGAAAACTATGTTAAGATTAAGAAACTAACATTTCTGGGATAATAGAGGTGCTACAACTGCAATAAATAGAAAAGTGAGCATGTGCTACTGCATTACTGAAAAGTGGGAATCGAAAAAGAAGACTGAGAAAGTCTGCAAGGATTCTGCATGCAATCCAAATCTGTTTGTGACAGGAAAAAGAACAATTTATCTTATATCAGTATTCATTACATTAAATAAATATTGGTGGAACTGTCCTCCAGGAACTTTTCTTTAACAAGTCAGCAAGATTTAATTTTTGGAAATGCTTTTAATGCTTGTTATACACTGCTTTTGTAGAAAGGATTATTGGAAAGAGAAATCTAAGGGAGTAACAGCCAAGCTCATTTTCTGTCATGCTTCCTGTAGTGTACTCTTGGCCTCTCAGAATCCAATATTTGTGTTAATTGGTTAGCTTTCTGGAAGAAATGATTACTAATTAGCTATCTTTTCTATTCTAGGGTGTCTATCAGATATAAGCAACACTTTTCATTCTCTTTATTCTGACTTCATCAGTGCATGCTGACATTTTCATTCCCCAAATCCCATGAAAGTTCTTGATATATACTATTACTTTTCAGAGTGACAAAAAAGGCGACTGTACAAGTAAGACACTTTGTCATATCATTAAAAATTTCTTGGTGGATTACTTTAGTCATATGTACTCTTTATTATTCTGAACTTACATATTGTCAGAAAAGAAGGCTTCCCCTATGCAACAGATAACCCAATTCAAGCTGAAATCATGGGGACAAGCTTGTGAAATTTGTGTTAACTCCTTATCAAGAGCAAGATAAGAAGGATATTCTTACTTTGACTAAGCATTCTTTCTGAACCAGTGATTATTCACTCACAGTATAGGCCAAAGTGAGTTTGAAAGACAAACAAACCAATCCCCAAGTAGAAGTGTATCCAAATATCAAAATTCTGAAATATATCAAAAGGAAAAAACGCTGACATATCACTTCCCAACCAGGATGGATCTAAAATGTTCTAGATCTGAATCTGTATGTACTATAACTCAGCCCCATTTAAAGACATATCTAAAAAACACTATTGGATGATATTCCCAGTAAAAATCCAGTGAATAAATTTTGGTAAGTTAAGGCTGACTTGTGAATTACAAATGAGACACAGCATTTTTCCATATCTGTGTGGCACTATTACTTTCAAAACTTGCAAACAAACAAAGCTTTAATTTATTCTGTGCTGCAATAAGCATCCTGTACTCATGGCACTTGCAATTCTTTCTGAAGCCTTTGCTGATCTTTTTTTATGTGCCACTTAGTACAACTCCAAGATAAGCCTTTTGAAGACACATAATATAGAATGAACTACAGTAGTAGCATGAGTCAGCTATAGTGATGTATTTGAAGAAAAGATTTGTTGACAACCAGAACAAATGGCCACATTGGTCTTGGCATTTTATATCAGCTCAGGAGCATTTAGTTCCAAAGCCTTAGCAATTGGGCAAGGGCAAGTATATTGGTTGTCATGACCACCGTCTCGGGCAATGTCGGTTGTTCCGTGCCAGATATTGGTAAAACAGCAGGAGACTATCTTATTATCATTAATTTTAATAGCTTTCCACATCTTAGTGCATCTTATGCAGGGTTGTAGAGACTGAGACGGTGTATCAATCATGCTCTTGTCAAAACCCGTGTAGAAAATGAGGGTGGCTTTGGATATTGACACACAATTAAAGAGGAAATGGAATGTGCAGAAATACACCTAATGTTTCATCTCAGGGAAAGGAGGAGGGAACAGGAAAGTAGGAAACAGTGGTTTTATTTCCCAACTAATTGTACTGATTAGGCACAACAGTGGGAGTTTGCCTTTAGACATGAATGAGTGGCTTATTGACACCTGAATGGCATATTTTTGCTGCTTCTGGGCATGTAACAGAAAAAGAAGTGGTACAGGAGGGCAGAAAAAATATACCAAGGCAAATACTCATTATGGGGAAAGAGAAAGAAAATTCTGATTTCCTAGGTAACCAGGGTGGGGGGTGGGAGGTCTAGAGAAAGAGAGGAGGGACGGAGAGAGCAGAGTTCATTTGTTGCATCAGATGTTTGAACCAATGTGGGAAGGGAGGTTTTGAGACTGATGACTAACCCAAAGACCCTGACCTAATTTTGTGCTCCCCCTACTCATACAGACAAACACCTTCCTTTAAGAAAATGACATTTGTATGCAGATTCTTCAACTTTGCTTATTGTTAAATAAGTCACTGGTACATGCTGAGATATCACAGTGATGTGACTTGCAGTTGCCATAGATTGTCTGAAGGCTATTTTTAAAGCAGAATTATAATATTATTGTGTATTAAAAATATATGTAATGTATATATATTACATGTTATTATTTTTATCATATGCCTTCTTGATTATAATTGTAATGATGCTTGGATTTGGACACTTCCCTATGCTCTCCCTGTTATCGTGCCTTTTTTTTTTTTTAATGGTTTGTTCATTTTTCATTTTCTATATCATTCCTCCTTGATATAGTTAAAGAAGAGGTAATCCCTAGAGTCAGGTGGGTGTCTTAGCGCTAGTAATTTGGAAGATGATGGTAATTAATAAGAATTCTTGGAAGCTGTTTTTTTTCTTTTTTCTTTTTTTTTTTTCCTGAATTATTCTTGCTTGAACAATACTCTAAGTGCAACAGACATTATAGCCATGTCCCTGTGCTTGGCATGGTGACCTTTGTCTTTCGTTCACTTGAAAATCCTAACCTCTGAGCTGCAGTCAAGTCTCTTTGGTTTCCTAGCTGCAGTGATTTCACATTCCTGACCAACAGTAGCCCAGTTTCAACACAAGAGCTGAAGAGGAACAACTAATGTGCTGGGTATTTCTTATATACATTTGATTCCTTTCAGGAAAGGGATGTGACTGCTCAAGAGGTGTGTGCTCTGCCCAGTAGTCTGCTATGGGAAAGGTATTAGTACCATCTATAGTTTCTGTCTTTTAAAGCATGGAGCGTCTATACACCATGTACAAACTTACCTCAAGGATTCAACAGAAAACAAGGAACCTGAGCTCTAGGTCCAGCAGGTCTTTAATCTTGTGCTTGGTGTTAGTCACAAACAGTTAAGAGGTGCCTGATTTTCTCTGCTGTCTGAGAGACAGCTTATTTATTTAGCTGATGAGAGATCAATTCAAACTTATATTTGGGTACTGCATTATTTAAGTTGGGCACAGTTGGTCTTCCATATCTATCTGCACATACTCTTTGGAGAAGATGAAGGTTTAGAAAAGAAGTTATATGAGAAATTCAAAGGTTTTGACCTTAAATGGGAGAATATCCAGAAATAAAATGGGGTAGAAATGCAGAAGTTTGCAATATGAAATAAAAAAAAAAAATGGAACTGATTCCCATCAGCTTGTTTGTAGATAACCTGGTTAATATATTGACCATCAAAGGCTCTGTTCTCCACTCTAATCAGGCCCATTTTAAGCTCAAAACCTATTAATGCATGCTCCTGAAGGCACTGAATGAGCACTGCTTTATATGTCCTGATATCATGCTTCCTACTGTTTTTGTGTGGTTTTAGATGTGTTCTTTTATGAGACGTCAGGTAAGAATGAAAATTTTTCTTAAAACTGGAGATCTCTTTTCTCTCTCTTGCTTGTCAGTCATGCCCTTCTGTTGATAGATAAAATTTATATTTCTGCCTTTCTATTTTGTCACATTTTTAAAGCATTAAAAAGGAACAAAGCAGGGGCAGGGGGAGTGTCTTTAAATTTCATTTTAATGAAACCTACTGGTTTTCCCATCTCTAACCACTACCAATGGTATCTATGCCCTCTTATAACCTTGTTTACCTCTTCTGACAAATACTCTCTGCTTTGCCAATCAGCTTCTTTTTAACTGTCTCCTTTTTCAGTTCTAATGGAAAGTCAGCTTGTTATGTGCAGATCATTAAATCTGTTCTTTCTTATGTTTCTTCTTCCCCCCTCCTGCTATTTCTTTGACTTGAAGAGAACTTTGCAGAAGGCTCTAGCAAAAGTGTCAAAACTTCAACCAACTAATTTATTTACTTGTTTATTAAAAAAAAAAAAAAAAGATATAAAAAGAATGCATTATATATACAGTAGCTTACAACTCTAATGGTAAAGAAATGTATGCAGACACCTCCCCCTCCCAACTTTCTTTCAAGAATCTGTAGTCTGTGGACTTGATGGTTGCCAAGGTGAATGTTTGCCACTTTCTATGTTTTTTTCTTTCTTTCTTTCTTTCTTTCTTTTTTTTTTTTTTTTCTCTCTCTTTGATTTTATACAGTTTTTGCAGCTGTTAGATTTCTGTATCTTCTCTATCAGAGGCATCTTGGGAATTAATATAACACATTGCTAACTTTTTGCCTGCTCTTAAAAATTCTGATCTATGTATATACTTCTTTTCTGCACTAGTGGTAATTTCTGAAGTGACTGAATGGGAAGTAACATAACAAGTCGTGTTTGAAAATAGCTACAATAATTCAAAATTATGTCTTTAATTCTCATGTTGTCTTTTTTTTTTTTTTTTCCTTCCTTAGTTAGAGTCTATTTCTAGAATTCTGGATAGTAATAAAATTACACATACAGGGGTAGGCAAACTTAATTTTCTTAACATGGGCTGCTGTGGGTCCATCTTTGAGGGCTCTGGCATCTCAGTTCACGTTTACTCCAGCATAAGCTGAGAGCACAAGATGTCATTTAAGACCACAGTCCAACATCCTAGGCAGTTTTATAGCTCTGTTCATGTCATTTGAGACAGTTAAAACCTGATCTTGCATGCACCAGGGAGTTGACAGGAAACTAATGAAATTGGAGTATTCAGAGGTGTAGAAGTAAACATATATAGAAGGATATGCAGGACTAGAAAATTGTACAAAGGGAGGTTTTTTAGTGTATTTCTGATTGCTTGTTCTGCTTGTTTGCTCTTTTCCCCATGAACTACTTAAAGCGTTATCATTACGGTATATACTAGTGCAGGCTGAAAGTTTTCCATGAAAGTGTAGTTTCTCAAAAATTGTAACCTTATATTTTAATATTTTTATCAAAATCATATCTGAATATCATGGAAAATTTAATCAGCAGGTTGAGTTAATTGTAAGTGGTAGGTTGTCATATTAAACCTAAATGTTTCCTTTTGGGACAGCTGTCTGCCTCATTACTGTTTTGATCTGTTTTCTGAAATATATTCTCCTGATTTATTTGATTGAGACACAGATTTAAGTAAAATAGTCCTAATACTTGAGTCCTAATGCTGGCTGCTCCAGGCCAAGGGAAGGATTGTCTGTTCCCTCTTTCCAATCTGACCTTCAATTCTATCCTTGTTGAAGACAGAATACGTGTTACCATAGAGAGTTTAGGTTTTGATGAACTGGCATTTCCATTTGTCAAGAGTTTTCTGACAAGCACTACAGGATGCGCATTCCACACATACCAGAACTCTTCATGTAATTCACTGGTGGCTTTGGCCACTACACAGGGAAAGCAGCATGCAGTAGAGTTGAGTCTTAGATTTTTTACTGGCAATATTAGTATTCACTTTTAGCCCAACTATGCTTGCTTTTGCTTTTGAGTCATCAACATGTATAAAAGCCTTCCCATTAAAATAAAGTGTTTGTAGGCTCAGACAATATTTATTCTCCACAAACCTTTATTCCTCCTTTCCCTCTCTTCCAGTAGTGATCTGATTGTAAATGAATGTAGTGTTCTCCTGATGACTTTGCAATAGATCTCTATGTTTTTTTGTTGTTTGTTTGTTTGTGTTGTCCTCAAAAAATTTGGATTTTTTTGTTGTTGTTGAAGAGGGATTTTTTTTGTTGTTGTTTGTTTAGAAACAAATCCATACAGCAAGGAGAGAATTCATTGACAGTTTCAGTTTTGTTGCTGTTTAGCAACTTGTCCTGTACATTCCTTTTGACTTTAAGGAACTATCAGGTACTGGGATACTGCAGATCAAATTTATCGAGACAGCATAAACAGTGATGGAGTTCTACCTTGATTCTAGTTCTTACTGTGCATATACTTCTGCAGCGTGTCTGCTGAACAAAGCACCTTCTAGTAATCTTAAACCTATAGCTCTTTCTACCTGTAATGCAAGGGTAGTGATGGAAGTGCTCACCAAACCACTTTCCATCATATATTAGCAGTCCTGGCTATCAGGAGAGGTCCCATTTGACTGTCGACTAGCAAAGGTGACACCCCTCTACAAGAAAGGCAAGAAGGAGGACCTGGGGAAGTACAAGCCTGTCAGTCCGACTTCAGTGTTGGGGAAGGTTATGGAGCATTTTGAGTGCCATCACACAGCACTTACAAGATAACCAGGTGATCAGGACCAGTCAGTATGGGTTTATCAAAGGCAGGTCCTGCTTGATGAACCTGATCACCTTCTACGACAGGGTGACATGCTTAGTAGATGAGGGAAAGGCTGTGGATGTGGTCTACCTAGAGTTTAGTAAAGCTTTTGACACTATTTCCAACAACAGCTTCCTGGAGAAACTGACTGCTCATGGCTTGGACAGCTGTATGCTTTGATGGGTAAAAAAACGGCAGAGTGAACAGACCCAAAGAGTTGTGCTGAATGGAGTAAAACCCAGATGGTCACTAGTGTCCCCCAGGGCACAGTATTGGGGCCAGTTCTCTTCAATAACTTTACCAATGATCTGGACAGAGGGATCGAGCTCAGTAAGTCTGCAGATGACACCAAGTTGGACAGGAGTGTCAATCCGCTTGAGGGTATGAAGACTGCACAGAGGGATCTGGATAGACTGGACCTATGGGTGGAGGCCATCTGTATGAGGTTCAACAAGGCTGAGTGCCAGGTCTGGCACTTGGTGCACAACAAGCCCATGCAGTGTTACAGGCTGGGGGAAGAGTGACTGGAAAGCTGCCTGGTGGAAAAGGGATCTGTGTGTACTGGTTGATAGTCAGCTGAATATGAGCCAGCAGTGGACTGGGCACCTCACTACAAGAAGGACATCGAGGTGCTGGAGCATGTCCACAGAAGGGCAACAAAGCTGGTGAAGGGTCTGGAGAACAGGTCTTACAAGGAGTGGCTGAGGGAACTGGGGTTCTTTAGCCTAGAGAAAAGGAGGCTCGGGGGAGACCTTATTGCTCTCTACAACCACCTCAAGTAGCAGGGTGGGGATCAGTCTCTTCTGCCAAGCAACAAGTAATAGGACAAGAAGAAATGGCCTCAAGTTGTGCTAAGGGAAGTTTAGGCTGGATATTAGGAAAGATTCTTCACTGAAAGGGTTATGAGGCATTAGAACAGGCTGCCCAGGGAAGCATTTGAGTCACCATTGCTGGAGGTATTCAAAAGATGTGTAGATGTGGTGCTTAGGGACATGGTTTAGTGGTAGACTTGGCGGTGCTAGGGTAACAATTGGATTGGATCATCTTAGAGGTCTTTTCCAACAAAAATGATTCTATGATTCTATAATTCTATGATTTGTCTTAATAGTGGTTTGAGGTGATCTTACAGTACTTTAAAACCCATATCACTAACACCAAAGTTTCCAAGAAAAAAATGCAATGGAGAGCAGCAGAACTTTTACATGCTACAAATCACCCCTCAATATTGGAGCCATCTTGATTTTTCCCAAAACCTTTTAGTCTACAGAAAGTTCAACAGAGTGAGAATATTTCTCTTTTTTCTTTTCTTTTTTTCTTTTCTTTTCTTTTCTTTTCTTTTCTTTTCTTTTCTTTTCTTTTCTTTTCTTTTCTTTTCTTTTCTTTTCTTTTCTTTTCTTTTCTTTTCTTTTCTTTTCTTTTCTTTTCTTTTCTTTTCTTTCCTTTCCTTTCCTTTCCTTTCCTTTCC
>NC_137694.1:23595807-23711283 GCF_964034855.1 Anser brachyrhynchus | reverse complement strand
AGGCCTTTCATCTGAAGCAGAAAGGAAAAAAAATTTTTTTTCTTCTGAACTTTAATTTCTGTGGATAAATCATAAATGAAGTCATCACTGCTATGTTCTTCAAACAGGTTTTTAATTCTATGTAACATGTTTACTTTTAACTGCCAACCTGAGTAAAATTTACTGTCACGGGAAAATGCAAAATACTCAACTGTATTTTCAGAAATAGAGTAATGTGCATGTAAAGGATTTTTAAAAGCCAGGTTCTTTTCTATATAAATAGTGCTACACCTCCTAAAAGCCTGCCTCTTCATATTAGAGAAGGTTGAACACAGTTGCTTAGGAGCTATTATAAAATGTAAAAGTATGAGGAAATTCTAAATACATTTATTTGGGGGGAAAAATGACTTGATCTGGAATAAAGAGAGGCTTGGGTGGCTAAGGAGGCCAGTGACCTAGTGCCACAATAGACTAGGCTGAATTCTTTGTTGCTTATGTTAAGTAAGACTCACTGCTAATAGCAAATAATTGTAGCATCCAGCAGGGAGATCATTTCAAATTACGCAATGAGATAAAAAAGAAGGAACTAGAATGGAAAGTCCATTGAATTAACTAACTACAGTCAAATCTTTTGCAATCACGCCTTTTCAAAGAATGTGTCTTCATGAGTTTTGACCCCCAAGGTGTGAGTCTCAGAGACTACAGTTCCTCATAGTTATCAGATATGATGTGAGAAACAACATGGGATAAAAAGGCAAGTTTGCATATGCTGTCATCAGTGCTTACAGGCAAAAATTAAAATTTCAGTGTGAATTACCAATAGGCTTTTTTTTTTCTTTTAAAATAAGGAATGCATTTGGCATGTCTCCAAGTCTGTAGATGATAAGATTTGTCCTTCTCCCTTTCATTATTCAATTAGTAACATGCTTATGCCAGTCTGTTTCTCAGACACATACGTAATACTGAAATGTCTGAGGTACAGGTTTGGAAGGAAAACATGGACTTGTTTTTTAAACGTTCTGCTGCAAGTGAAGATTTCAGTCCAATGGGAGTATGACCTTCCAGTGTAGAAGGTGAATTATTGAACTTAATTGGGGATGACATTTTCTTAATCCTCTGAAAATCCTTATTGTTTCAATGCCCAAGAAAGCCCCCCGCCCACAGAAGAGAAAGAATATCCCTAAAAGTGTCAGTTGTGCTTCTCATCAGTATGATTAGGGTCAATTATCATTCCCTGAAGACAGTTCTAATACCACATTTCTTATAAAGCCTGGCCCCTAGTTGCTTTTTTTGAGATGGCTTTTTAATATAATTCATTAGAGCTACTCTAAATGTTGTTTGCTAAGTAGCTCAGTCTCAGTGAAGCAGCTCTGCAAAATAGGAAACCAATTGTTGGTGAGCAAGAATGAATTGAACAAGGAGGAAGACAGCCTAAGGGAACTGAATCTTCTGCCCCATTTACACAGCCTGATGTGGAGCATGATTTGTTTCATGAGAAGAGGGAAAAGAAGCTGCTCTTGAAGTGGTTGTTGTCCTCTTCCCTATCAGCATCATGACTGTATCCTTCTCCTGAAGGGGGTGGGCCACTGACACCTCCTGATACCCTGACACCACTCTAGCTGAATTAGCAAGGATTATGCATTGTTCAAAACAAAATTCAGTATGCGTTGTTCAAAACAGCTCATTCAGTGCTGTCTGGATATACACACTCTGACACAGTGTGTGTTTCAGATTTTTTCATTACAGGTTTAGGGAATGCACCACACCTTGAATTCTGGTTTAGTCTGAGCAGCTTTGTGATTTGAGGTGAAAAGCCTTAAATGCTTTTATTTCATACTCATGATTATCCCCTGCAGCAATTTTGAAGATCATAATAAAGTAGACAGTTCAGAACCATTTAAAATCATAAGTCATGCCCTAAGAAATAATCCAATTAGGTTTTAATAATAATATAGGGTTGGGTTCTTTTTTATTTTTTTTTATGCTTTTGAGCCTTCAGAATGAATTCTTCTAATATATTCAAGCTCTTTTTCCCCTTGAGACTGTATATTAAAAATTCTTCTTTATTTTTAATTGAGCTTGAGCTTTCAGCTAATAGCCCACCTCTTGAAGAAATGTAAGAAGCATTTTCAAATGCCATATGACTTAAAATGAAAGTGATACTCAGGAAAGAAAAAAAAAAGCGCAAGCTCTTTGAAGGAAAGTCTAGTGATCTGCAGAAATTCTAGCTCTGATTTCCAGTAGGAATAATGGGAGAGGAAAAATGTCCTAATTACTTTATAAAATGGAATTCAGTTAATTTATGAACAGGACTGGGTTGTGTAGAGTGTCATTTAGGTTATTTCTAGTTCCACGCAGTACCGGAATCACATGGAGTTATGCAGGAATTCTGTTTCTTTTCTGCAGAAAATATGAAAAAGAATTAAAACTTCGCCTAAAAAATAATCCACATATTGGAACTAGTAAATGCTGGTAAGTGCCTGCCCCAGCAAAGAACAGCTGGGAAGGAATGATTTTTGGTTATGCAGCTTAGGAAGAGATTTGAATCAAAAACAGTTTCAATATGATTTGTACACTCCTGGTATCTGGTGTGTAAGAAAACTATCTTAAACACCTGTCTCCCCAGCTTTGATTTCTGTTTGAGAAGTGCTTAATGGAAGCCTAGAAATTAACCAACATATGAATAAGTTCTACTCAGTTGTTGAATTGAGTCCTTAGGGAAGCAGGAGTCATAGACTGAAAGTTAATGATGGTTTCAGCAATATTTGCTTTCTTGTGGTTGCAGGACAAATACTCCACGTTTCCAAGGAATATGCTGTCCATCATGACTGATACCTGGCTTCAGCTGATTCAGATGCTTAGTCACTGTCACCATGCAGAGACACACACATACTGAGCACAAAAACAAAATTCTTATAATGCAGGAAACATTGGAATTCAATGGAGGAAAGATGAGTCTTGCAGGTTCTGCATCCCAGTTGTGTTACCAAAAAGGAAAGAAAACAAAACAGAACAGCCCAGTGCCTGTACTTTCCTGTGTGTTCTGTTGGAATCAGAAATGAAACTGCAGCTTGAGGATGAAAAAACTACTTTTCCATCTGATGTTCTACTGATACTTGATGGCTGGATGTTGCCTATCTTTGATATTTAAATTCCTGCAGTATCTGAGCATCTAAGCATCTAAATATAATGTGCTCATCTTCTCAACACTGCTGTGAAGTGGGAAAGTGTTACCTCTGAAGCGAAGGTGGAGGCTGAGTTACGTTGTTGGTGCTGGGTGATTAACTGGGCCTGACAAAACCCAGTGCCAAAATCTCATGTGTCAGATTTCCCTGCTCTGTCCCCTTTGCTGCTTCCTCCACATCTGGGTGTAGCAACAACCAGAAACAAAAAATACTGGAGAAATTCTCAGATAACATATCTTCCACACACAGTGAATATTGACTTCTTTCTCTCTGTCAGACTGTCTCTCAGTTTCTGCTTTCATTATCAAAATTCCTTTTCTGTTTTTGAGATAAAAAGTACCAAGGTTCCTTATTTCAGCTGCAAGTTTCAACCTGGCACTAAAAGTCGCCTGCAGTTTCCTTTGGCATTTACAACTGGATCAACCAGGACTGGACAACTCTTACTGTCAGGTTCCCAGTGCATTCAGAACCCAGGCTGCGTATATTTAACATGAACTGAAGATTCAGCAACGTATCTGGGTGCTTAAAACTTCGGTTTGAAGTGAAGTTGTAAACCAAGGTTTTTTTTTTTTTTTTTTAACCTATGCAAATATAGCTAGAATATTCTGTTTTATCTGGTGAACTAAAGCCAGACCACCGTAAGTGAGCATACACATGTAAAGCAAGAAAAAGGATTAAACTAGAAGACAAAACACCTGGATAAATACATTTCTTCAGCCTTGCATCCAATTTTGCCAGTTCTAGACTAACTCCATGTAGGTCTGATTGTCACAGTAATATCTCAATATATGAGGTGTATCTAGATGACTTGGGGTGACAAATGGCTTATGTTATGTGAAGGAGTATTGGACACAGTTCAACCACAGTCGTGTGCAACTGTGTACTGGGTCTGGCTGGGATGTTAACTTTCCCTGCAGCAGCCCATACAGTGCTGTGCTCTGCACTTGTAGCTAGAACAGCAGTGGTATCACACCAGTGTTGTGTCTGCTGCTGAGCAGTGCTGGCACAGCATCAGGACTCTCTCTAACCCTCCAAGGGGGTGGGCAAAAAAAGCGAGAAAGAAACATCACCAGGGCAGCTGACCTAAACCAACCGAAGGGATATTCCATACCATAGGATGTCACACTCAGCAATAAAAGGTGGAAAAAGGAAGAATAGGGGAGGGCTGGGCTCTCGTTGCGAAAACGTCTGTCCTCCTGAACACCGGCTACATGCGTTGAGGCCCTGCTTCAAGGACGTGGTCAAGCATCGCTCATTTGTGGGAAGTAGAGAGTAATTTCTTTCCTCTGCACTTCCACATAGCCTTTACTTGTTTTGTTTTGTTTTCTTTTCTTTTTCCTTTCCCCCTCCCTTTCCCCTTTCCCTTTTTTCCCTTTAGTTAAATTGTTTGATTAATAATAATATTTCCTTAATAATATTTTTTTCCTTTAATTAAATTATCCTTATCTCAACCCGTGAGTTGTTCTTTCCTTTACTTCTTCCCCTCTTCATCTAAGGAGGGGGAGTGAGAGAGCGGTTGTGGTATTCAGCTGCCTAGCACGGTAAAACCACCACAAACTGAAAAAAATCAGACTGTTAAGCAATTCAATATAACCTAGGATACTGAAACTTCGTCTGTGTAAAAAAGCTTTCAAAGTGACAAGTACAAAACAGAAATACCTAGCCATTTAATATACATATTTACATACACAGGATGCTTTTGGATACCACACAGGACATACAGGAAAACTCCGTTCTTCTGAAGAGCTGTAGGCCAGCTAACTGAAACATAATTACAGAACACCTTGAGTTGGAAGGGACCCACAAGAACCATCGAGTTCAACTCCTGGCTCCACACAGGACCACCCAACAGTCAGACCATGTGTCTGAGAGCAGTGTCCAAACGCTTCTTGATCTCCAGCCCCTCGGTTCTGTGACCACTGCCCTGGGGAGCCCGTCCCAGTGCCCGACCACCCTCTGGGTGCAGAACCTTTCCCTAACACCCAGCCTGACCCTCCCCTGTCCCAGCTCCATGCCGTTCCCTCGGGTCCTGTCGCTGTCCCCAGAGAGCAGAGCTCAGCGCCTGCCCCTCCGCTCCCCTCGTGAGGGAGCTGCAGGCCGCCATGAGGCCTCCCCTCAGCCTGCTCTGCTCTGGGCTGAGCAAACCAAGGGACCTCAGCCACTCCTCATACGTCTTCCCCTCTAGACCCTTCACCATCTTTGTAGCCCTCCTTTAGACACTCTCTATAGTTTCATGCCCTTCTTATATTGTTGTGCCCAAAAGTGCACACAGTGCTCAAGGTAAGGGTCCGTACTGCCTATGTTTAGGAAACTAAATACCAACAACAGTTTCAGTTGTAACCCTCTCCATGGCTCTTAGTTATATGTTGCTTTTTATAGTTATCTGTTTCTTGAAGAAAAGTTTCATTTCTTTAGAGATTCTTCTTTTCTTACGACGCCATGGATTAAAAATGTGTAAATCTAGAGAAAAAAGGATAGTTCCATATATTTTTAATTACATCATACTTACTGGGTTATGTTTAGCCAGAAAATGAAGAAACCTTTTTCAGTTTGACAAAGTAAAATATTTTTCATAGTTATGTGATTTGGGTTAAATATTCTTTTCACATCTTGTTCTCTCCTTCTTAACATATTAAAATTAAACTAGCAAGTATGAAGCCTTAGATTTTAATTTTATTAGCTTTACTTGTGGGTTTTAGTTATATCTAACTTCTTCCACAATTTATAAAAATTGTCTACAATATTTACAGTTCAGCACTGGAGTGGTAACCAAATAATTAAGGGAAAGAAACAGAAGTAATACGAATGGAAATTAAAATGCAGATCTTGAATTCTTGGACCACAGTATTCCATTAAGCTGCTGGGAAAGATGTATCTTGTGATTTGTGAACAGAGCCAGTAGCTTAATATTAATTGAATCAAGAAGAATTTACATCTTACCAGAAGCAACACACAAGGAAGTCATATTACTACATTCTGGAAAAAGTAAATGATGGCTTTGCCTGGAGTAGGCTCAAAAAGAGGATGTAAAAGTTGTCATTAGGAGTGTAAATACTGAACTCAAGTCTTGAGTAGCAGAAAACTCCAGCAAGCTCCTTATGATAGGACAGATAGAGAATAAACACCTCAGGAATGATACCAGAATCCAGCCTTCAGACCATAATGTTTTATGAAGGAAATAAACGCTATGGTCCCCACTTTCAAGAAGAGGAAAAGTGGAAAGAGCAGACATGAAAAAAAAATCTGGAAGAACTCTGCTGAGTGCCCATGCTGTGCTCAGGCCATGAGGCAATGTGGGATTAGCTGGTCTGTTGCATGAGAGAGGCAATTTTCAGCAGCTGTGGGTTCCAATATATGTAAGAAAAAATGGGTGAAAAGACAACCCCTCCCCCATGCTATGTTCATAAGGTATGGAAGGTGGATTCTTCCTTGTTTTTACCTCCTATCACCTTTTCTACTCTACTTTCTATGGCATAGAAATTCAAGCCAAGAATTGGAATTCATCTTTTGATTTTCAAGGTTGCGCAAGCTGATAGCCAGACTTTCTCTACTGTGATGAATTTCATTCACACAGAGCATTACTCAGCTGTTTTAAATAGTAAAAAATATCCAACAAAACAATATATTTTCCTTGCAATTTAATGAGATTATCCCTACAGTGCTTGAGATAAAGGCTCAGAAAAAGCATATAAAACAAAACACAATCAGTATAAAATCCTAAAATGTAGGAGGGTATCAAAAAAAGAAAAATCTTTCAACAAAAAGTGAGCATCTTAGTTTTCAAATTTTAAACAGTCTAATGAGAGCTACATGATGCAAACATTAACTTAAACGATTGGCTCAGTGTTAAACAAGTGGACCTGTTATAACAAACAGTAGTAAGTTCCTATTAATAATTTCTGTCATAAGATCTTCCTTTCCTTTAAAGTAAGTCCTATATCCTTTAGTAAGACTGAACACTCAAGCCTCAAAGAAAAAAGGCAAACATTATCCATTTGTCCCTGCTATGGTTGTTTCACTCTTTTCCATAAAACCATCTTCTTCCGAATATCAAAGGTTTACATCTTCCACATTGACCATGATAGTGAGCCAAGAGAATGCAATTAAAAGAATTTTCTCATCTACTTTTTTATGCAATACATGCACTGGAATTCTCTTTTTCCATCTCACGCATCAATTAATATTTTACCAACACTTAGCAACAAAAGAACATACTATTAGCTAATGCTAACAAGCTTCTCAGATAGAGCACATCCTCACAAATACTTACACCAAAGGAAAAAAAAAAAAAGAGAAAGTTTCTTGAAATTAAAAATAATAAATTAATTCTCATCTTTAGAATTTGAAAATGGCTCAGAATCAATAAGTAGAAGCTGAATGAAATTCTCTTTGCATATCTGTTTCTGAGAATGGCTATATTGTAGATTTATGACAGTGGTTAAACAAATGTATAAATAATTCTCTATAAAAACATTTATGTTCACAATCTGTCTCTGCAAAACTGCCATTTACGCAACAAAAAATGCCAAAAACCTGCTTTGAATTTCAAAAATTTAAGTCACCTCCTGTTCAGAATAAATTATGTTTTCCTTTTTGAAATACATAAATGTCACCAGTGGAGGGAACTTATTCTTGGTAACTGTTTTGGAAAATGTATTTTTACTACTCACACAATGTTGTCTCCTACCTTTAAATATTTAGTGAAATGCTGAACTTCTGAGTTGTTCTGTCTTCACTGAAAATATTTCTAATGAATTATTCCAGCAAAATCTAATCTTTTGCTGGTCTTCTGAAGGGTGTATTCACAAGGCTATGTTCCATTTATTTATTTATTTATTTATTTTTAATGTGTGGATCCTCAGATTAAAAACCAACGAAACAAAAAACAACTAAAAGCATTTAATTATTTTCAGGAACTACTTTTATCCCCAGGATGTGGAGATGCAATTATAGGTTAACCCAATGTACCGTGTTTTAAAGAGGGTTTATCCAGTCATTTGCTTTGCACCTGTTCATTTGTACTACAGGCAACAGTAGTCATGCTGCTGCAATAGTCCCTTATGTTACCAGATTTTTTGCTAAAAAAGAAACTCTTGTACTTGGTTTTGCATATAAATATATCTAGTGTTCATTAATGAGTTAATTGTAGGTCTCCATATAGATCCATGTATGCAGATCATAAAGTTTGTTTGAGAACCTAGCTGTACATTTGTACAAAGTGAAAACTTTTTGCAGGTTCATTCACATAGACATAACCTTGCACTTCCATTTATAGGTGGAAATCATGTAGATGTCTACCTGATTCTAAAATTGCAGCATTTTTTTACGATACTGTTGGAATAGATTTATAGGTTGATGTAGAAAAAAAAAAAAAGAACAGAATTTTTATGGGATCTTACTTGTTCTTTAATTGCCGTGTCTGTTGCTCCTTGGAAAATAATTTATAGTCTGCATGGGACTGCAAGCTGGAAAAATGCATTACCTCTTATTTGGCTCATTCATTAGAGTTTTGCAAATGAGCATCAGGTTCACTATTGAACAGAAATTGAAGTTGTCAGAGCAATGCACTTGGGAATTGGTTATGGAAAGTAAGACAATTTTGTCTTTAATGAATATTATGTGATCATTGGCTTTGTTGTTCACATGGGACAGAGAAATCACCTTTAGTAGATTACACAGCTAAACCAATTTACATAATAACATCATATGCATTAAAAATACATTGCCCTTGTGGAGGCAGGGTTCAACTGTTGGAGAGATAAAAATAACTACTACAAACCAGCATTTCCCAGCTACACACATCAGTAGGGATCACAGAATTCTCTTGGACATCAGCTTTAGTAGATTTCAGCACTAAACCAATTTCCTGAAGCACATTATGCACTTTGAAAGAGTTTGGGTTTTGAATCATACATGGGTCTCTCAGGAGGCAAGTTAAAATATATTTAATTTTATTAAAACTTTTCCCACTAACTCATATCACAAGGGATCATGTAATCCTATGAAAATGGTCATTATGGAGGAAATTTGATTAGTAAACTAATACCCTTAAATAGGCTGTTACACTTGGAGCATACATATGGATTATATTAATATTTCTCCTCAGTAGTCAGTTGTGATTTATATCCATTACTTAGGTAAATTCTTGGGAAGGACACTAGCACAGCCTTGCATTATATAGTTTCAAGACATATTTTGGGTGATGACCATCTTTCTCAAAGAAGGATTTAATTTTGTTAATTCTATATCAGAAGGAATAAAAGTCCTAATGTAGAACAAGGACCGGATTCATGAAATGATCTGTGAATTCTTTCTGTTCTTTCCTACAATACTCATAAATTATATGATTTATTTCCTCTGTGAGTAATGGTCCCCAAGAACAGAATTCAAAGTTGTCTCCTCAGTTACCAGCTGAGGGAATAATGAGCAATCATGTACAGGGATTTCTTAAGCCAGTCAGTAACACACTGAGGAAAGAATTGAGTAAATAAACGCTGTCTTGCTCGTTCATTTAGTCAACAGACTTTTAAGGGAAATTACCCATAAGCACCCTGTGCCTGTCTACCTCAAGAATAGATGTCAGTATCCCATGGCAACATTTTTACGTAGGTCCTTATAATGAACTATTTGAGTTAGGCTAGAAAAAGAAATAGGTGACTTCAGGACTGAGGGTGTGTTACATATCCTCAAAAAAAGTTGAGTAGGAAAGAATTTAGAAAGCTTAATAAGAATTAATAACAGATATGGGCTACCACAAATGTGCTGCTATGAGCATATATTTACACATATGTTGTCACTGAGTTAGTATTGATATTGTTGCCTAATGTAAGCAGACTGTGAATACATCATCATGGTCCAGGCTTTCTCACAGAGACAGAAAGAGACCCTCCCACCCAGGGAGGAAATTAAAATGTTCCATAATTTCTCAGGGTCCTCCAATATAGAACTTGAACATCCAGCAGTGGATTTCAATAACTTTCCTCTGTGCAGCCCTAGGTGTGATTTTGCCAGTCCTTGATTCTTGGTCCCCTTTGTTATTACAGACCTGACTTGTTTTGGCTGAGCCACACTCAGTATGTTACCATTTTCCCATTTTCATTTACTGCCCTCTCTGTGGGGTCCCCATCCCTGTAGCAGATTCATCTAGGAAGGAAGGTGTGACCACACCTCAACTGCTTCCCTCCAGCATTTTTGCACACATTTACACATTTTTCTTATCAAAAAAATCAAATGGGAAATTGATTTGGCTAGTTTAATTGCATATCGAGGTCATGCTCTCCAGAAGTAAGTTCTTAATTTTAAATATCACATCATCTAACGACACAATAGTATGTATGTATGTGTGAGTGTTTGCATTTAATTATTTTTCCCCAGTAGAATTACAAGTGCAAAACCATTTATTTTATGAGGACTAAGAGAAATTGTTCTAAGGGTTTTTGCAGAATATTCATTGCAGTCTTTATGCAAACTAATACCTACAGAAGTGGATTTCAGGATTTAGCTTCATCAACTTTATCAGCAGCTTCATATATATATGCGTATATGTATATATATATATATGTTTACCATGATTATGGAAGAAGCTACTCAACTGTCATTCCTACAGTGCCAATACAAGTGCAATCAAATCTTAAATGCTCTTCACCCTTTTGTGCAAGAGGAATTAAGAATTTGGAATTACACGTACACTTAGTACTAAATTCATGATCTAATTTTCAACAGCTCGTGTCCAGATTGTTTTGTAAAATGCTACTGAAGAAAAAAAAATGTTATCTAAAGTGAGACAAATACATTATTTCTTTCAGATTTCCTGCATATCTGAGCTATGAAGTTCAAAACAATTTGGGGATATTTTTTTGGAATAGTATTCTATCTTTCTATCTTTACTAACTATTTATACATGTGCTAGATTTTTCTAGCAGTGATCATGGTACCAAAATAAATCACTGGGATCTGCAAGATAATTCATGTTCATTAATTGATGGAATTTAACCAACCTTTTTGTCTTACAAAGCAGAGAATGGAAATGTAAACTCCAGAAAGCAAATTTTAGAAAATGAAAGGCTATCTAAGTAGAACTGTAGTGAAAAATTTTCTTGTGATCTTAGTATTGGATATGAAAGCAGCCTGGCCATACAAAGCATGATGGATTACTGGACTCTGCTTCTACTTTAATGCTTTCTTGTTTGATACCTGTGATCTGTGACCTCTACTGAGAAACTAAGGAGTTTTTTGATTAGATAAAAAGACTCACACACTATGAGCTATACCTATAATATTATACTTTGCAGGGAAACATTAAAGTATTTTTGTCCTTTCTGAAATAAGACTTTCCCAGTGTTTGTGCTGAGGTTCAGGCTCCATCGAACTGCACAAATTTTGTTTGTCAGCTACTGTGTGATTCTTTTCTTGCAACATGAAAACATGGCACAGCTTCTATTGGCTTTTCTGTCTTTGGAAGTGCTGTGGCCCATGTTCAGCAGACAATGATTTGTTAAATATTTTAAATATATTTAAATAAATAAATACTTCACATGTGATTTTTCATAAAGGCAGAGACAGCTATCCTCTCCCTGAACAAGGCTGTCCTAGATTTTCTACCTGCTGCATTATCTCAAGTTGCAACTTGTTTTAATTTTTTGGAACTCCTCATCGGAAGAGAGGTCTGTGTCAAGACCTCCTCTTGCCCCAGAACTCTGTTAGAGGATTGAAGAAAATAGGTGGTTCAAAGACATAGCCAAGGAGAATTAAGATATCAGTTGTCAAGTCAGTTAAAATATCAGGCATTATCTCCCATAAGTGACAGCAGAGGCTGAAATTCAGCCTTTAATCTGTTAATCATTAACTTCAGAAAATAAGTCTGCTGTTCCCTCTCCAATACATTTGTGTAGAAACATACCGACTTGACTGGGCGTAGGCAAAGTGTTTTGGTGGAGCACATTTCTTCCACAAGACCTAATTGTCTGCCAGTGAAGCCAGTGCTCACACCACCCTCCAACTGCTTCAATCAACAGCACAAACACCACTTCACTACTGCTCAGAGGTATCCGTCATTCCCATCCAGTCATTGCAGCAGCTGTGTGTGTCTGTATCACTTCCTAAATCAGGTTGCTATAGAAAGAATGATTTCTGAGAGGCATGTTTCCTTCAACAGCAGGGATGGAAATTAATCATTGCATTTTTGAAAGACCAGCAGAGGTATTTGTGGCAGCTGGAAGTTTAGCAAGATGAAGAAAATATGGGGGCTAGGAAGGGTAAACATAAGGGATAAGGACAGGAATCCTTAACAGGGAGAAAGAGCAAGGTTGTAATGGGGAGAAAGGGAGGTGGAGAATAGAGGAATTCCAGAATTAGGTGAAGGAGAGGTAGTTTTAAGAAACAACAGAAAGGCGGGATAAATGTGTAGTAAAATACAATAAAGGAGTGTCAAAAACCTTTCTGTAAAAAAGCCAGAATTTATTAAGAAGAAAATGGAAGAAATCATAAAATGGAAGAATCAGTCTTAGTGAGTCAAATCCCATTTTACAGTCACATAAAACTACCGTACTAACCCTAGCCATCACCCTGCTATCACTCTCTTCACTCCAGCATTCCTGTGTCCTTCCCTTCCATCTGCAGTCCTCAGTTCTCCCTCTCCAAACCTCTTAAAGAGACACCTGTGTTCTAAGACCTGACATCTCCATGCACTCTCCATGATGTTCAGCCTGAGCTTCTTTGTTACATACCATTTCACTCTGCACCTTTCCTGCTCTCTCCATGCTCTCGTGGGAGAAAGACAGTGCTGGTAGGTGTTGTGTTGGTATTGTATACTAACAGCCACATGGTCAGAGGCAGAGGTTCACCAAAGGGGCCTGGAGGAGCTTTCTGGGGATGTGGGGGCTGTCAATGTTCCAGCCTGGTGGGGCTGATAATGGAGCTATGTGCAGGTTAGGGGTAGGAGAGATCATTGTGGGGAACTAGGGCGTGCTGTGGCATGCAGGTGATGTGTGTGTTGTGAGGGACCTGGGTCATGATGTGCGATGAACCTGCTTGGGGTGCAAGGAGAAGCTGTAGTGCAGGTCCCTCAAAGAACCTGCCAATGACTGAGCAGGGAGAGGCTCCAGGTGCTTCACATCTGACTTACTGAACATAAGTAAAAGCCCAGTTGGATACCTGGTGCAACCGTCATCTCCTAAAGAGTAGAGAATTGTCAAAACTGATATCTGAAAAGCTTTTTGGTAGAGAAAGCAGAATATAGTATGTAGACTTCTAAGCTCTGCTACTCGAGATTTTGATGCAGTTTCCAACTCAGTCACATCTGTGACCTTTAACATTTTGCTCTCTGTATAATAGTCTTACATCCCTCAGCTACAGGGAAATTTTCAGACTTAAAAAACCCTTTTAATGACAGTGGCCCACTCAGGCAATACAGTAATGAAAGCTGTACAAGCTGTACAGTTATCAAGGTAGACAAGTGAGAGTCCAGGCTCCAGGCCTGTTAAGAGAAAAGTGATGGTATGATTTAATGCCTTTAGCTAATCTCTATTTTTAATATATATTTATATATATATGTAGTGGCAGGCAGCGGAGAAATGGTTGGATGCACCGAGTCACTATATTATGTGTTCAAATGCAGACTGAAGAGTTTGTTTATTTTAAGGGAAAAAACAGTTAAGCATTTGACTACTATTAAAATCTGATGTTTTAGATATCTAATAACGATCTGAACACTAGATTTTTTAAAAAATATGTTATTCCTGTAAAGAGTGAAATATGGAACTAAAATGATTTTTTAATTAGCTTTCCTGTCTGTTTTCTGACAGTGTTTGAAGATTGAATGCCCTTATTTTCTTATTAGGCAGGTGATACAATTGGACTAGCTATCAAAACCAGACTCTGAGTCAGCTATGCTACATCTAATGGACCAGGGAGTAATTCCTTTGACTTGGGTAATAAGAAACACTTTCAAACACAGCAATACATTATCTGGTACTGGAAGATATGACAGTGAGCACCTGTCATTACCTAGAGAATTCCTCCCACCAGAACATGCTTCTAGAATGGGTTCTTGAATTGTTCCCAAACAGATAGTTAAAGCAGCTATCTGTAACTCTGTAAATCAAAGACTGCATGTAGACTTCAAGCTCATGTTGTATTTCTAAAATCCACTGCAATCTAAATTTTGAACCAGCATTCAAGCCGGGGAGGCTTACTCTTTTGTAAGCCCCCAGACATTTCCTCTCTGCTCTCATTAATACTTCTGTTCCTTTGTTGGTTTTGTTTGAATAAGAACAAGAAAAACAACAAAAACAGAAAAAAATGCAACCAAACAAAAATAAAATAAAATAAATAAAATAAAGTAAATAAAATAAAAAAAAAGATATCTGCTATATTTGCCACTGTTAGAAGCTCTTTCCCTTAATGACACCATGAGAACCTGCCTGTGGTGAATAGCTGAGACTAGCTGGGGGCAGTGAAGATCAGTGTATTGCAGTGTTTGGTGACATAGTATGTAAACACTATACTCCAGTGCAGTGGAGCTTTAATAAACTTTGAGTATTGTTAGCAGACTTGGGAAATTCAGGATCCTGAATGATAAATAAGAATGAGGACAAGAAAGCAAGAGATGTCAATGTGTGTAGGAATGTTACACAAAACCTCTGAAGTCTCGACAGCTGTGGTATTCATCACTATGTCAATACTGCAAAAATTACTTATACTGTGTGTGCTTTCTTTCACTGTCACTTAAAAAAACTATGTGTATCATATCATTGGTAAGATTTTATGTTCAAGTCTATTCAAAGGTTGACACAGTATTCTAAGACAAGTATGCCTTCCGATATTTTTCTGCTAACAGTCTAATTTCACACAATAATATGTGTAATATTGTGTTATAGTTGAGGCACATTATGATTGAAATGGGGAAAAGGTTGAAATTTTTGTCGACTATGATTATAATGACACTGATTGCTGTGTTGTGAATGTTTTTTTGGGCAGGTTTCCAAAGCTAAAATGACAATTCTATCCACATCTTGTTTTTGTTGTACAAAAAGTGAAATGTTTATGTATTAAAGAAAAACAACGACAGAAACAAAAAGAAAAAAAAAGAAAGAAAGAAAGAAAAAAGGCTGCAGAAATATACTATATGTACAAGTTCCATCAAGCAGTGGTTTGTGGAAAAGCTGTGTTCAGAGAAGATTTGGTATATGCATACATTAAATTCAGTTGATCATCTACACTTTTAACACTTAGAGATAGTTTCTCAATTAAATGAATGAAATTATTTCCATTCTATGGAAGATGACAGCCTCTTAGTGTGGAAGGTTATAAAAAATGCCCATGTCTTGACCTCTGCCCTGGTACAACCACCTTTATGGAAGAGAGGACTCATCTCTGCAACTGGATAATTCTGTTGAGGTCAAAGGATTTTTAGTATTATTACCGATTATACGTATGTTTGCAGTCTTTTCGAGCACCTGTGATTGGCTAGAAATTGTAAGAATATGTGCAGAGTCAGAATAAGGAAGACCAATACTTCTCAGATACCTTCCATTTTGTCATTTCATCCAGTAGTAATGAAGCATTTTATTCTCACTATTTTCTTAATCACACAATCATAGAATCACAGAACACCTTGAGTTGGAAGGGACCCATGAAGATCATTCAGTCCAACTCCTGGCTCCACACAGAACCGCCCAACAATCGGACCATGTGTCTGAGAGCACTGTCCAAATGCTTCTTGAACTCCAGCAGGGCTGGTGCCATGACCACTGCCCTGGGGAGCCCGTCCCAGTGCCTGACCACCTCTGGGTGCAGAACCTTTCCCTAACCCCCAGCCTGACCCTCCCCTGTCCCAGCTCCATGCCGTTCCCTCGGGTCCTGTCGCTGTCCCCAGAGAGCAGAGCTCAGCGCCTGCCCCTCCGCTCCCCTCGTGAGGGAGCTGCAGGCCGCCATGAGGCCTCCCCTCAGCCTGCTCTGCTCTGGGCTGAACAAACCAAGGGGCCTCAGCTGCTCCTCATATGTCTTCCCCTCTAGACCCTTCACCATTTTTGCAGCCCACCTTTGGACACTCTTTGATAGCTTTATGTCCTACTTATATTGTGGCACACAGAACTGCACAGTGTTCAAGGTAAAGCCGCAGCAGTGCAGAGCAGAGTGGGACAATCACTTCCCTTGACCCCTTGTGTTTGATGCACTCTATGGTGTGTTTGGCTCTTTAGGCTGCCAGGGCACACTGCTGGCTCATATTCAACTTGATGATGACCAAAGACCCGTATCCCTTTCAGTGAGGCTGCTTTACAACCTCAGCCCACAAGCTCTATAATCTCCAGGACTGCCCTGTACCAGGCTAAGAATCCTGCACTTGTTAAATTTCATACTGTTGGTGATTGCCTGGTGCCCTAATTTGCCAAGATCTCTCTGAAAGGCCTCTCTACCCTTCAGGGAGTCAACAGCTCCTCCTAATTTAGTGTTGTCTGCAAACTTAATTAATATACCTTCAGGTACTGCATCCAAGTAATTTATGAAAACATTAACGAGAACTGGCCCTAAAATGGAGACCTGTGGAACCCCAGTAGTGACTGGCCACCAGCCTGATGTAACCCCATTTATTAAAATCCTTTAAGCCTGACCTGTCAGCTAATTGATCACACATTGCAAAATGTATTTATCTAGCTGTATGCTTGACATTTTATCCAGAAGGATACTGTGAGAAACAGTAACAATGCTTTGCTGAAAGCCAAAAAGATAACATCAGCTGGCTTCCCATGGTCAACTAGGTGGGTGACCTTGTCATAAAAGGAAATTATTTTTGTTAAACAGGACTGAACCCATGTTGGCTGTGATCAATGACTGCATTATCTCTCTCTCTTTTTTTTTTTTTCTTTTTCTTTTTTTTTTCAGTAAATTGCAGAATAATCTTCACAGTTTTACCAGGCACTGAAGTGAGCCTTATATACCTGAGCTGGAGACTACAGAGGACACTGAAGTGAGCCTTATATACCTGAATTGGAGCCTACAGAGGAAAGGACCACTCCATTTGGATTGTTTCATAACTAGGGGAGCATATGAAACCCCTAAAACAGAAAATTAAGCAATATCCCTTCAGACCATGATTTATTTTATTTTATTTATTTATTTATTTATTTTTGTGAGGGTAGAATAGTGCACTTTCACTTTATTTATTGCACAGTTGTCTGGATTAAGCAAGACTGAAGAAGCCTTGTATGCTGGATCTGTAAAGATCAAGGATCTAAGGCTGCAAGACTACTCTACCTATCATTTCTAAATTTTACCCACTCCTGTCTTTCAGCAGTTCCTTGATTGTTTGCACTCTAGGAAAGTGCCACAATCATTGGAAGGATTTCTTCCTTTGAATTAGAATTGGCTACATATTTCCAAGAGATTTGTGATGCAGGAATTGGGCCTATAATGAAGAAATATGAACATTAGGCTCATAAAACAGACTACAGATATCCATTATTTTCAACTATAATTTCATTACTCTATTTTGTAGGCTTTAGGATTGGGATAATCAGTGAATGATAATCAATGTCTGCTAAGGTCTGTTCATCACTGTATTTATCATGAGATTTCAAGACAAAGAATGCATAACATTACTCCATTAATCCATTCTGCAGGTTCTACAAAGACTTACTGCTTTGGTTGCTGCCCTTTCTGTGTGTGACTCACAGTTCTTGTAGAGAATTAGTTCACAGCCTAGTCACACCACTTTTTCAGAGAAGAGTTCAGGGCATGAGAAGACAAAAGTTCTTAATTGTAAATTCTCATCCTACTTGACAGGTGGGACTTCATATGAACTCTTTGCTAATTTAAGTTTCCTTTGTCAAAACAAAAGAGTAAGGCCAATGGTCCACCTAGCCCCATAGTCTTTCTGTAGCAGTACTGATACAAGATTTTATTTAAGGAAAGCCTGTGATACTGGCCACAGTGTAGTCTGCTTTCCCAGCTTCCAGAATCACTAGGTTTTTAGAGTGTTTATCCTTGTCTTTTCCCTTTAGTATATGTCTATGGACTTTTTCAGTGTGTCTATCAGAGGGAAAATTCCACTTCAGAGGTATTACCTTTTTATTACATGTATATACAATGACTGTCACTATCAGACAAAGTCTAGAAATATTAATATAATCAATAGTAATTTGTGATCCAACCCTTTAATATGATTTTTAATAAAGGTACAGAACTCAAATATAGTACCTGCCTGTTTTCTATGCGTAAGTCTAAATGCAAATGGTATTAAAGCATTTTTCAGGATCACATTAAAAGAATGGTTTAAACAGGAACTCTTCATGCTATACCTGAGTGAGAGATAGTCAGGAAAGTCTGGAGAAGAACAAAGGAAGACCTAAAATATTACATTGTGAGATATGTACAACAGATTATGAATGCTGGTATTTCTCTCCTCTGGAAGGATCCTCAGATTTTATTTGAAGCCACTGAGCTAAGGGTATCTTGTCAAGGAGCATTCTTCCCCAGTTACATGGTTTTGTCCTATCACACATTAAGATAAAACATAACATGTTGCTGGTTAGATTTTAAATGGCTGATTTCTACACTTTGAGCCCATCAGTCCAGTCAGTTTTCCATGTCATTTCTAGTCATTGAATCTAAATGTCTCCAGCTTAACTAGTTGCTAGCTTTAACCTGTTCCATTGTGTGTATCTTTTTCTCCAGATCTTGCTACAAGGAATAGAGACACGTGAGGCCTGAGAACAGTTCTTTCCAGTAAGTAATGAGACAAGAAAGGCATCAGGTACCTTGTCTGTTCCCATGTCCCTCATAATGAGGTTTGCTGCCCAGCTCACTAGCAGACTCATGTTTTCCTTGGTTCTCCTTTTGCTGCTGGTGCACCTGTAGAAACTCTTCTTGCCCTTTACAATCTTTGTCAGTTTAAACTCCAGCCAAGTTTTGTCTTCCTCAATTTCCCCCCTGTATCAACAATATAATGTCACAACTGTGCTCATAATAGCCTGATTGCCCTCTCCCTTACTTTTAAACAATTTAAAAAATATGAATTTTAAGTCATACACTTTCATGGATTTCTCTAATATTTAGACTCTGTTCGGAGTTTTCTTTTGTGCACATACTCAAGGTTTTCTTGCAAAACCATCTATGTGTTATTCTATTTCTTGTAATTGTTCTTTTAATTTTAAGCTGATATTCTCATACGCACATTTGACTAATATTAAGGATTCAAGAGAAAAAGCTTTATGAATTTCAGCGCACATTGGATGCTTTTTTTTTTTTTTTTCCCTAATATATTGGAATCAAAATATGAAGCTGTCTAAATTTCTGTAACTGGTTGATCCACCCAAGTGAGACTGCTGGAAAAGCATTGAACAGTTTTGAAAGGTATTCTTGGAAAGTCTTGTAAAGCATTTCTCCATCCAGAGAACTGTCATTGACTTCAATAGGAATCCTGCGTCAGTTGGATTAAATGATCAGCACTCTGTTAGCTGTTTCCATAGTAAGACAAAGAAGCAAGTCACAGACAGTGTTTCTGAAATTCCAGTACTTCACAGTCTTCAGAGGTAAGAAGGGTGTCAAGGAAGAAAATATATGGAAAAGCAAACACATAAATTGAAACACAAATCTTATTTCTAATTGGACAAGATTATTATTTTGTTGTTGTTGTTCTTTATAGATGTAGGCATATACTAAAGCCTCACTTTCAGCATGACCATAATATGCACACAAAGCTATAGGGTTTATTATATGAATGTCCCTCAAGCAGTCCACAAAGCCTGAGCAGAATTATGCTTTCTTAGTGTCTCTTTCCTTGGGGAAAGATGGGGGGAAGGATTACAGTTCTGCTTTCTCTGTGTAAGCTAATAAACTCAGTCTGATCTAACAAGATGCACTCAGTAAGTTGGGGCAGCAGCTGGTTCATCATTTTTCTGTATGTTCAAGTACCCTTTTAAGGATTCATTTCTCCCTCTCCTGCCTGCCATCTCTGTTAGGCAAGACAGTTCTGCAGAGTTTTATTGTATATTTGGATTTGTTTGTGCAACAAAATGATACTCTATGGAAGATATATTTTTAATTTGTCTTAGATTTCAGGAAGTGGACATGTTTTAACCCAGTAGTATCAGTTATGGAAATGAGCTGGTCAGTACTGATCATTCTAAAAGAGTTTTTAACAAACTTGGATTCGATGTTGAGCACACATCAAAACCTCTCCTTCCCTTAAGGTGCATTTTGTTCTGTATCTCAGTAGTCTTGAATTTCTATATTAAAGAAAGAGTTGTCAGGCACAGCTATCATTACATGTTTTAGTGAATCTTGTGCTGGCTGTAATGGCACATCTGTTATAAGATTTCTCCATTATGCATAATGCCTTGTAGAGATATTAAGCCTAAATCAGGTTGAATAACAAATTGTCTGACTAGTGAAAATAAGGAACTCAAATACACTGTGGAAGTTACACTTTCATTTTCTTTTCTACAGGACTAAAACATAGTAGGATTGTTGAGATACATTCAAAATAAAAAACAACTTGCAGTTTGGGTAAGTTTGGGGGGGGGGAGAGGGAAAATAGATCTCTTGTTCAATATACCACTGTCCTGCTAAGAAAGAACAATGAGACTATGACCACAAACATCTTAATTGCTCCCCAAGCACATCTTACAGTGATGACCTGCATCCATACTCTCATCAGAATACAACAGTATACTGTTGTCTCTTGGGAAGCCATAGTTTTGTTTTTGTAGATGTGTTGCTATAGCTACCCATGACAATTAGTGAAGTTTTCTGAAGATGGTCAGTCTCACCCATACAAACTATAAGTGAAAGCAAAACCCTGTTTCTGCCCTTAGCTTCCCCACTCCCTCAAACACACCCTGCTTTATTCTCTATTTCATTCATTATTATGAGAAAATACATGTAGTTGTGGCTCAAAGAATCCCTTTCCAAACAGTATGGTAGATAAGAAAGCATGCACAATGAAGACATTATTCTGCAAATATGTAATAGCAATAATGAAGCAGTGACCCTAATTTAGCTTTACTATTAACTGTTTTGCTATTCCCCACCCTGCCACAGTTCTGTAAGAGGTCCAGGCTATTGGAAAGACCCACAGGTCTGCAGTTTCAATGATGGCCTTTTTCCTAATGTAACCTATCTGGAGATAGTGGCATGCAGCTTGTCTCACAGCATCCCAAAGAATGATGGGCAGCAGCTTCTTGGGCAGGATAGCTGCAGTGATTAAAGGTAAGCACTTCTGTCCCATAGCCTTCTGCAGGAAGGTAAAAATTCTTCTCAGCTGAAACTGGAAAGTCCTTGTGCTGCATTCACTGGAAGGTGAAAAGTCTCCCCACTGTTAAATAAAGGGTGTTTTGCTGCCAAACTTCTACAGTTCCCCTGAACAATACAAGGCAAGAGAGAGGATCCAAGGCAGCATTTCATGCACCCTCTCAAAACAATTAGCAGCCTCCGGCACATGGACCAGCGAGCTGTAGGTGGGCACTAACAGTGCAGCGAGGTGGTTGCCAGGGTTACCACAACCTGTCAAATCAGAAAACAAAAGTGTAGGAGCTGCACTGCCCAGCATAATTCCTGTCAAGCGCATTGCCTCACATGCTGCTTTAAGCTGTGGTAGAAGAAAAGGCAAGTCTTTGACAGGCATGCAAATAAGAAATCTGTATCATAGCTTAAGGCTTAGTGTAAGAGGCTACTGATCTGCAAATTGGAAAGATACCAAATGCCCATACCTACAAGTGAAATCACAGCTATAGATTGGATACCTGAATGGAACTGTCTCAGCTAGAGGAATCATTCTTAAACACTGATGAAATGAGGCTTGTTAGAGATGAGCCTGGGGGAGCAATGCCAGTGTTGGGGGTGAGGGCAACGGCTCAGCTGAAGTGCATCTACAGTAATGCAGGCAGCACAGGCAACAAACAGGAGGAGCTGGAAGCCATTGTGCAGCAGGCAAACTATGACCTAGTGACCATCACTGAAATGTGGTGGGACCACTCCCATGACTGTGGGAGTGCTGCAATGTATGTCTACAAGCTCTTCAGAAGGGACAAGCAACAAAGGAGGGGTGGTGGTGTGGCTCTCTATATTAGAGAGTTTCGATGTTGTAGAGCTCAGGACTTGGAATAAGGTGAAGTCCCTATGGGTAGGGATTAGCAGAAAGGCGAACAAGGCAGCCATCCTGGTGGGGTTCTGTTATAGACCACCAAACTAGGGTGAAGAGACAGATGAGGGATTCTACAAGTGGCTGATGAAAGTCGCTCAATCGCCAGCATGTATTCCCATGGGGGAATTCAACTTCTCAGACATATGCTGGAAAGACAATACAGCCCAGAGGAAGCAGTCTAGAAGCTTCCCTGGAGCGTGTGGAAGACAGCTTCCTGACTCAGCTGGTTACTGAGCTGGTGAGCATGATTGCCAAGCTGCTTTCCATCATCTGCCAGCGGTCTTGGTCAACAGGAAAGGTCCCGGATGACTGGAGGCTTGCTAATGTGATGCCCATCTCTAAGAAGGGTTGTAAAGAGGACCCGGGGAACTACAGGCCTGTCAGCCTGACCTCGGTGCCAGGAAAGGTTATGGAACAAATCATCCTGAGTGCAATCCCACAGCACGTGCAAAACAACCAGGGGATCAGGCCCAGCTGGCATGGGTTCATGAAAGACAAGTCCTGCCTGATCAACCTCATCTCCTTCTATGACCAGGTAACCAGCCTGGTGGATTAGGGAAAGGCTGTTGACACAGTCTACCTAGACTTCAGCAAGGCCTTTGACACGGACTCCCACAGTGTTCTCCAGGAGAAGCTGGCAGCCCATGGCTTGGACAGGTACACGCTTTGCTGGGTTAAAAATTGGCTGGACAGCCAGGCCCAGAGTGTGGTGGTAAATGGACTGAAATCCAGCTGGCGACCAGTCACCAGTGGTGTTCCCCAGGGGTTGGTGTTGGGGCCCATCCTCTTTAGTGTCTTTACTGATGACTTGGATGAGGGAATTGAGAGCACCCTCAGTAAGTTTGCAGATGACACAAAGTTGGGGGGAAGTGTTGATCTGCCAGAGATTGAGGTTGGAAATTAGGAGAAATTTTTTCTCAGAAAGAGTAGATAAGCATTGGAATGGATTGCCCGGGGAGGTGGTGGAGTCACTCTCCCTAGTGGTGTTTAAGGAAAGGCTGGATGTGGTACTTACAGACATGGTTTAGTGGGTCATATTGGTGGTAGGGGGACAGTTGGACCAGATGATCTTGAAGGTCTTTTCCAACCTTAATGTTTCTATGATTCTATGAAACAAACAAACAAACAAGCTGCTAAAACACAGACATAAAGAAATTAGCATTGCAAACTTTTTTTTTTTTTTGGGGGGGGGGGGAGATTGATTAAAATGACTTTCATATTTTTTGAGAACACAATTGCATTTGTTGCATCTTGGCTGCAATGAAAGGTTAATGTAGAGATTTGCTTCAGACAGGCATTCAAAAACATATTAAGCCTTCATAAAAAGAAGACTCTTTATTTATCATCATTGCCACTGCACCACATAAGAGTAGGGGAAAGACATCTTAATTCTTTAGAGGCAGCAACTCCCTGATACTGACTTTGGAAATTCAGGAACAAAATGGAAACAAATAAACAAACAATAACAACAAAAACCCCACCTTATTAGCAGTTAATAAAATCTCCAACCAAATCCAAACTGCTGAATCACCATTTACTGTTGTAAGGAATGCACTGAATTAAACAGGTGAATTCAGTTCTCCCTGCTGACTGTAAAAGAACCTTGATAACTTGTTTAAACACTTACAGAACAGACATCTAAATCTGGGTGAGATGAAACCCTTACAGAGATTTTAAAAGTGATCACGATCCAGTTGATAAGGTCATCTAATATCTAAACCAGCCCATGACATCATACCTACTTATTCAGCCTACAGAGAAATAAAAAAATCTGTTCTAAATATTTTTTTTTTGTCCCAGGCAAAAGTTCAAATTACTTCATTTTTTCAGGACTGAGAAGGGATGAGGGTAATAATAACCCATTATTATTGTCCTGAGAAGGGACAACGGTCCTCTATTGTACACTCTCATACACACACACAGAGACATGGAACTACTGGAAAAAGTCCAGCAAAGGGCCATAAAGATGATGAAGGGACTGGAACATATCTCCTATAAAGAAAGGCTGAGAGAGCCAGGGCTGTTCAGCCTGGAAAAGAAGAGGCTCAGGGGGATCTCATCAATGTGTATAAATACCTGAAGGGACAGTGCAATGAAAACAGAGCCAAGCTCTTTTCACTGGTGCCCAGGGAAGTAAACGAAACAAACTGGAATGCCAGAGGTCCCATCTAAACATATATCAGGAAGCACTTCTTTACTGTCTGGGGAACAGAGCACTAAGACAGGTTGCTCAGAGAGGTTGTGGAGTCTCCCACCTTGGAGATCTTAAGAAGCGGCCTGGACATGGTCCTGAGCAGCCTGCTCTCAGTGTCGCTGCTTGAGCAGGGCGGTTGGACCAAGTCACCTCCAGAGGTCCCTTCCAACTTCAACTGCTCTGTGATTCTGTGATTCCTTCTTTAGAAATCTTGGTCATCTTCTTCCTAACCTGATAATATATATTTTTTTCATCTCTTTATGGAAGAAATATAGATGTGTAACTAAAGGGAAAAGTGCCATTCACTTGCTACAGATGTCTTCTTAACTGTCAGAAAATACCTGACTTTTTTACTTAAATTAACAGAATTCAAGAGTGACACTGAAATCTCCTTCTATTTCTAAGTTTTCACAAAAGAAATTTCCCTCTCAGTACTAACTGATCATGTCTAGTACAATATTTTTCTTTATTTTCCTCCGAGCAGCAGTTAGCATGATAGATGAATGCAGGAGAAAGGAGAGAAAATGATGCTCTCAGGAAATGTGACGAACAATACAATTGCTCCATGCCTGCAGGAAAAGAAAGTCTAAGAACTTTTTCTATTGTATGTGTATGTACTGGCAGCAGATTCAATGGTTTTGTTTTATCTTTATTTTTCGTTTTTGAACTGGGGTATATTTGAAGCATGGAACATGACTGAGAGAGAGCACTGCACAAAATACAAAGGCATGCAAATATTCTTGCATCTGGAGAATTTTCCCAGAGATCTTTGTCAGAGCTCTCCATCTAGGGAAAAAAGCAAAGCAGGTCATGTCCATAATATGTCGAAGAATGTAGACTTTCCAAGGTGGTTAATATATGTCTTCATGGCCTGATAGTGTGTGAACAGCTTCCTGAGATGGCGCAGATAAGGTGTTTCTAAAAGCCTAGCCAATATCTTTGAACAGACCTGTGCAGCACTGTCCTATGTAGACACTCATTTCTTTAGAGTAAGATCTCTTATGCCTGATACAGTTCAGCAGTATGTCACATACCTTGAACCAAAAGATTTTAAATTGGAAACAATTGTTCAGGTACCATAGTTTAACTTTTTGCATGTAGCAATGTTGTTGCTTGTCCTACAGCAGTACTTCCTGAACAGTGGTCACCTAGTCTTTTTCAAATACCACCTGCTGAGTATCTCACACAGTTGTTATGTTCATGGTTTTCATTTACCAGCCAAGTATGAATGATCATTTATCTTTTGTACTTCAAGCCTTGTTTGTTTGCTTGTGCTAGAAGGTTATCATTTTTTTTTCCAGTTTCCATGACCCATTTTCTGATGTCTTGCTGAGCCCTTGAGTCATTCTTGGGACGCATTGGCTTAGAGCATTATAAAGATAATTTACTGATATGTTGTTCCTTATGATGCTTTAAAAATCCTTGCCAGATTTGTTATTGAAGTCACATAAGAGACAGAGTCCTCTGTTATGTTCTGCCTTTGTATTATGTCCAGATCTCAGAGCATTTAGATGCAATCTCAATGCAAATATTCACTCTTCTCATTACGCTACCTTCCATTTTACCACAAAGTAGCTACAGGAACAGAAAGAGAAGTTCAAGAGCTACTCTTAGTTAACTGAGGTATCTTGATGTAGCACATATAGGATTAAAAGAATAATTAGAGATATATCAAAGAGGAAAAAATTTACCACAGCATTTCTGGCAATATTTGACTCAAAGACCTCGTCTGTGCTAGTGCATTAATCATAGCCAAAGAACATCCCCACATATTGTTCTAACACTGTCTCTGTTACTAAGTGGTTGGATTGGCCGCTGATATGGTTTTGACTTATCAGCTCACACATCCTCAGCCATGTCTAAGGGAGTTCCTGTAGGTCAGGAACTGTTCCCCATAGGCAGGTTAGATGAAGCCATTCAATTTTGGAAAGTGATTTCAACTGTATGAAACTGGGCCATTCCCTGGTTCTTGATCCCAGAGAACCACCTTAGGTACATCTATTTACTAATGTAAGCATAGTCAGTATGTGCAGGAAAAAGTCCTTGGTTTTGAGCTTTCCTTATAGTGGCTTGTAATTGCAATGCATATTTCAGACAGTAGATATGGTGTAGTTTCCATAGGGATTTTACCAGCTGTTATAAAAGATGATACTTTTGACTAGCTGTACTTAGGAGAGGAAACCTCTGTTGTAAACTGGTACTGACAAAGCTTGGCAGGCAACTATAAATGGCTTCATCAAATCCTGTGCCAAACCACTAGCTTATACTGTACTCTTTAGTAACAGTTGACAAATTCAGGTGCAACATAGGTCAGGGCTTAGTGCCCCTTTCTTGGAGATGGCTCTCCTGTGCCATTTTGCTTTCCACATAAACAGGCTGCCCTTGGGCACTAAGACACAAATTTATTTTCCCTCTCAGGGGAAAATAATTAATAAAAAAGCATTTTAGTACTGAGGTTTTGGGTAATCCAGTGGCAAAACCTGTTCCATTCTTCATTCACCCTTAGAATTTTAACAAAAACTCACCACTATGCAAAGGTTTAATAAACATAAAGATAAAAAGATTTGAAGACTGTCCCTGCTCCTAATTGACAAGATTATTTCAGCCCCACTCTTCCAGCTAGATTTTTTTCATGAAAATTAAAAAAAAAAAATCTATGTAAATTGACTCCTGGATTTAAGGATTGTGAAATATGCAGATTGGTGAATGCCTACATCTTATTTAAGCAGCCTTGAAAGGTTGATTCTGAAACAAACCATAAATTAGCCTTACTGTTTACTTGCTAAGTACCTCACACAACCAACCTTTTAACTCACAGACTATTCACCTCTTTTTGATTATTAAGCATACAAGCAAATCCAATGTTACTACTTCTAAATGACAGTCTCTTAGGTCTATTTCAGACATGGCACTTTCTGAAACCATGGAAAGAGGTGTGAAAAGTCCTCCCATTTAATGGAAGCAACAATTTTCTTTCTTTTATAAAGAATAAATCTCTTAACAGGAAAAAAAGATGGGAAAATTGAAAGGAAGATAATCAGAACTTGGGTGTCAGGCTTAAGCAATTTCTTGGAAGTATTTACACCAGTGATTGCTTCAGGGATGTGTCACCTACCTGTTCTCATTTAACAACATCAACAAAAAATAATAATAATAATAATTACTGGAATAATTACAGGACTATACGGCCCTTCTGGGACCCATGAGCTATGGAACAATAATATAATAAATCCCACACAGTGGGAAAAAGGCTACCAGCTCTTGAAAAACTGAGATCTTCTTTTCACTGCATGAACATTTAAAGTCAATTTTCAAGTGATAGACAACAAGGCTGAAGTGTTTTTTTAAAGTGCCTACAAATGTTTATTCATGGATGTCATGCACTCTCCACAGCTATGCAGGGAAAACAGCTTATGCATATGCAAATAGCACTGAACTCTGCATTTGTATGTGAAATTACCTGATTGGCATTTCAAATCACTGTGTCTTGTGCAGTTATGAGAGTTGCTCAATTGCCTCTATTTGAGCCTTAAGGCACATTTTTGCTAAAAATAAGAGTATATCATAGTTTTCTTTATCAAACTTTGCTTTCATCCAAAATTCTTTAGCAATATCCTATATGCTACTTGTCTGAGATTGTCCCTGTAGAGAGGTAATTGTGTTACAATTGTAAGGCACATATTTCTTTTGATGTAGGAGCCCTGTACAGTGAAAGAAATTAAATATAAATGACAGTATAATCCAGTCTTGGTTACAATAAATTATTCATTTTTTTCTTGAGTACCTGGATTATAACCATTGAAGAACTTTCCCTCTTCATGCAGAAGTCTCTGCCATTTTCCAGACTCCTCAGTACAGATTCTTGGTCTCAACCTTATAACAAGGACAGTCCACTATCCACTGCTCTACAGAATGTAAAAATATCTTGCCACTTCATCTTTTTGTCCTGTCAGTTTCTTATATGTAGGCGTTACAGAACATTGACATCCAGGGTGTTAAATTCAGTGTCGCTTAGGTACCTATATTTGGTGAAGAGCTAGGGCTCTATGAATGTTCACACACTCAGGGGTCTGGAGCCATTTGAGACCAATGACATGATACAGTGGTGATAAATATGGTAAAGGACTGGTGGTAGATCTGTTTCCTTTTGTAGAAACAGCTGGAGTCTAGTCAGGATACCCTAGTGCATCCTAGATACCTACCTGCAGGCAACAGTGTCAAGTTCATTGGCAGTAAAATTAATGAAATCTGTGAAGTGACTTAGCTAGCCAAAGATGGTCCAAATTTCTCTGAGTGAGCACAGTCTTTTTTTTTTTTTCTTTTCTTTTTTTTTCCTACATTACAAGGCTATATTAACCAGATCTTCAGTGACTGATAATGGTTACTTAAGCATCCTCACCCACCTGTAGATAAGGAAAAGTAGATAGATTTTTTCTTTTGATAGACGAAATCCATCCCATTTTTAAAAAAAATTAAATCTGAAATTAAACTTTTAGAGAAGATATGCAGACAAAGAAATACCTATTAATGACCATCCTTATAGGTGCTTTCATTAGCTGTATTCCAATTGCCTCTACTTGTAGCTCAACAAATTTCAGCAAACGCAAATGATGAAGTAAGCATTAATTTCTTTGACACCATATATATATATTCATTTTCTCTGTTTTTCACAGATATAAAGGATGACTTTTGCCTTAGTGCTGTTATATCATATTTGGCCACAGCTGACCTGAAGCTTGATCCAAATAGGATCCATGGCCCAAGTTCTTCATATCCAGATTTTGCTTAAGAGTCATTGAAAGTCAATTAGAAACAATACTCAATCTACTCTTAGAGACAATGTCCTGGAAATCTCTCTTCTTCAGCCTAATAGCTCAGTGAATTATTACTGTTACTATTGTTAATAATTTAATGTTAATTATTCGTAGTCACAGTTTTCAAAGTAGCATATGAAAGTGGCCAAGCTTTATTAAGGAATGAGACAATAAATATATATATATATATATATATAATTATTTTCATCTCTTTCTTCAGTTTATCCATAAAGAACTCTGCAAAATCCTGTAGCATCTAAATTATTTTAGATCATCTTTGCACACACACAAGCACTTACATATAGCTTTGTTTTCATTAATTGTAGGATTTCCAGTTATTAAGTCTGTAAATCTGGGAAGACTATGCCTATTATATTGAAGATCTTGCTCCAACCTGGTCCTCAAAGATTAAACCACAGTCATTTGTGAGAATTTATATTTGTGCAGAAAACTTGTGGCAGCAGTCATACTTTCTAAACTGCTAATTCACACTGTGTTGAATGAAAAGTATTGGAATTTACCAGGGGACATCATAGCTTTTAAGAGTAGTTCATTAGCAATTTTTTTAACTCAGAGTACTCTAGGAGAAAGACTATGCAGAGACTCAAAGGCTAGGAAAGTGTATTGGGAAGTGTTTAACAAGCAGCTTTCCTTTAGTAGAAAAGGATTAGGAAATAGAGGAGCTGAGGGTGGATAATTGTCTCTGAGATGTGAAACAGCAATCAGTAATTGCTGTCAAAATAAAACTGAGTATAAATCTATGTGAACTAAAAATATTCTCAGGCTTTCCTTGCTGCTTGTTAATTGGCCTTGTATTGTATAACGTTCACTAGAGATCACCATTAAGCTGCTGTCCACTCACTAGTTAATTCAAGCAATAGAAGTCCCTCTTAGGAAGCTCACGTGAGTGCTGTGATTACATCTATCACTGTTTCCTACACCCAATGGCAATCTAACTCCCTTTAGCTGCTCTTGGACTGGAGATTATTGTTCCTTGTTAATACACTTCATTTACTTAATTAGGGTTATGCAATTTTAAAGGTTATCTGTTAATCAGGTTGAAGAATATAATGTAATTTGGCTCAGTTATATCAGTCTATGTTGTTTACCTACATGACTTTTTATTACTATATTACTCATGTTGTTGGTATAGTTCAGGATTGCTTGACAATGTTTCTAAAAAAACACCTTTCAGGATTCATTACTGGAATATTACAAGATGCATCTCTTTTTGGACATCTGTATTCTGCCCAGATTTGCACAGTTTTTTTTACATGTTACAGACTACATGTTGTCTTCTGACAATTAAACATCCTTTTGATCTTGTATTTTATGCCAGAATACACTGCAAACTACCTTCTGGCGTGTATGGAACTAACAATGTGATCAGTTGCACGAACTTCTTCCCTTGTCTATATTGCCTATATATGGGGATGATTTTTCTGCTAGTGAATCCCAAGTTAGGGTCAGTGATGTTTTGCTGCTTCATTTGCTGGATGAAGATGGTATCAAGAACTACAACAATCCAAATATTGCAGAAGATAGTGTCACACTTTGAACTCTGCACAATTCCACAGAAAGAAATATTTCCAGGTACTTCATAATATTCTATTACCTTGAAGTGCAGCAAAATTCACTGTTTCGCAGAAGAAGGGATAGACCTCACTCTCGTAATGCTATATTATTAGTAAAAATAGTGCTATATTTCTCAAAGAAATCTTACTAGAAATATGTAAATATTGTCTCAATTATCATATGTATTCATAGAATAATTTTACAAAACGTCAATATTATATAACAATGAAAAGTGTGATTTTGGCTCTGTATCTAAGATCACTTAGTAATCTCTTGTAACAGGCACAGTGTTTTGTTGAAGTCTTTATTGACAGCATATTCATTCTTGATATTCTGTTAATCTTCCTGTTCTTGCATTCATCTTTGTCACAAGAACAAGACATCTGAATGTCAATGCCTGACACTGGTTTATGAGAGATCATAGCCTAAGCAAAGCAGTGCTGCTTTCACCTTTTCAAAATTCAGTAATTTGACTGGCTGAGGCTGTGGTTCCTTCTGGCATCTGCCAATGCTGTAAGAAGAGAGGAGACCAGTCAGTCAAAGTCTACAATAAGCAAAAGGTCAAAGTAGTCAATACCTCGCTGTTGTTCATAGGCTGTGTGAGGTTCTAAAAACCCATTCATGTGTCATGAAAGGGAGAAAATAACAGCACTGATGCATTGATGCATCACAGAACATAACAGAAATAGGAAACTGTACCACCTTATCCATTTACATTTTGCTTTTACTTTGGCAATATTATGACCCTCTAAGGCATTGATAGAAAAATGGACAGATAAATGGTGTTCCTGTTAACCATAAAAATAGGTTGATCTCCAGTTATGAAAGTATTTGTTATTGTTTCCTATGGTTTCTATCAATTTTTGCCTATTGCCTTTAGAATTGTATTTTCAGTCTGAAAGCTGTTCAGATGCTATGATTACAAGGCTTGTGTTAGTACCTACTCTCACGATCAAGTTTTACAATGATGGGAAACATTTTAAAGTACTTATTATTTTCTCTGAGACCTTTTCCTTTAACAAACTTTAAAAAATCTGCAATTTTCTGACACTAATTTTATGGTATCTCCAGATATTCCTGATTTCTGAAAGTCATTTCATACAAGGAGCTTGCAAAACCTGGTCAGCTTCCTCAGCAAATTTGATTTCCATCAGTTGAAAGCCCCTGGCTGCACAAATACATTATCACTGTTGCTGAAGATAAATAAGAGTTTTAAACAAGGAGACTCTTTTGGTATTAAGGCAGAACTCTGCAACCTTTCTGTTACTTTCTTCAGCCCCTACTTGTTTGTAAAACAAGTAAATTACCCATGGGAAATAAAGAGCAGCTGCCAGTGCCAGGGAAATGTGTGTCCCTTCCTTTCCACATGGTGCTGCTGCATTCCCTTCTCCATTTCCACATAAGGACAAGGAGCAAGTTGGCAGCCCGCTGCTGCTTGTGCATTGCCCCAGATGAATGACTTTCATCCACTACATGCTGAAGCAGATATTTACACTGGGGGGATCTGTGCTGGAGCAGTTTGCTCCTGAAGGATGGGCCCCCATGGTACGGACCCATATTGGAGCAGCGCTTGAAATTCTGCAGCCTGTGGGAAAGCCACGTAGGATCAGTTTGGGAAGGAGTGGGAGGAACCCCACCCTGAAGCAGGGGAAGGGAGTGACAAGGAAGGAGTGGCAGAGACTAAACTTTATGAACTGACTACAACACCCATTCCCTGTTCCCCTGCATTGTTTAGGAGGGGTAAGTAGAAAAAGGTGGATGGGAGGAAGGTGGTTTTAGTTTTCTTTTAGTTCTCACTGCTCCAGTCTGTTATCAGTAGGCAGTAAAGGACATTCATTTTCCCTATGCTGCATCCGTTTTGCCCATGACAGTACTTGGTGAGTTATCTCCCTGTCTTTATCTCAACCGATGAGCTTTTTTTTTATTATTATTATTTATTTTTAATAATATTTTCTCCCCTTGTTCTTTTGAGGAGGGAAAATGAGAGAGCAGCTTGGTGGTGCTTAGCTGCCCATTGGTGTGAAACCACCACACTGTCATTCTCATGGTCAAGGCAGATGACCTCTGTCTACAGCCCTGTGTCTAAATACAGTGGAACCTTTAGAGGGAGGTAAATATGTCAACAAAGAGACAGGGAAGGAAAACTGACGGAGTGAAAAGAGATACTAACATTATCCATGAAAAAAATATTCATAGCTTTATTGTACAGATTGTACCTAGTGAACACAAGCAAGACTGGTTGTCATGAGCTTGACTGTACCCTTAAGAAACAAACAAACAAAACCAGCAAAAAATAAAATAAAAATAAATAAAAATAAAAATAAAAATAAAAATCCAACTATATTAAAAGACAGGTAAAGTACATGGAAACAGTGATATAAGGAGAGTAAATGATTTGTTGAAAGTTCCAGGGGAAATCAGTTAAAAAGCCAGGAAACAGAATATCCATAATACTTTTAATCAGAAGTATAGTACTTGATGAATAAGGCTTGAATATTTGGTCAGCTGCCATTTGATGTTACATTGTCTACGCAAGTCTGTAGTGTATTGATGCTAGCTGTTGATGCTTCATTGGTGCCTGAGTTAATGCCTGCTAATTGTTTAGAGTTGTCCAACGAGGAATGCAGTAAGAAGGAAAAATGCACAAATAAAATGACACCATAATTCAGTAAAGATCACAGAAAAAACATATCTATTAAACTTCACAGAAAAGTAGCTGGAGCCTCTTTTGAAGGCCTTTGGTGATGCTTAAGGACACACTATACAGAAAAGCTAACTACGGCTGCTACAACTGTCAAGGAGAACAAAGTCTGGCATCACCCTCAGCAGACAAATTATTTGGTATTGTTGTCTTGTTGTCTGTAGAAAATGATTTTTTTTTGTTTTGTTTTGTTTTGTTTTGTTTTTCACAGTATTATGCTTCTTATTAATTCTAAATCTTAAGCTTTTGTATTAAGTATTTCTTGGACTCATCTAGTGTAGGGTGTTTTAGACATTGCAGCAAAATTGGATGTTCAGATTGGATATGAGGAGGAAAAGGGTAATAAACAACTCTGGAGTTCTCTGAACAGAAATTTCTATGCATGGAAATGTCTTGAAGAAATATTTGGAGAATATTCTGGGAAGTGCTGTCACATACTTGGATGAAAGAAGGGCTTGCTTGTTGATGACACGGACAAGACCGAATTCAGCAAAAAAAAATGACCAAAGTAGACAGTTTGGCAGTATCAGAGCTGTGAAGATCTCTCTTGACGTGATGACAGAGAAGGAGCCTGGCAAAAGAGTCAGAGACGATACTATGTCATAACAGTCATTTCAACAACACTTCTTTGTTAAGAGCACAAGGACTGTGAGCATCTCCTCAGTAAGTTCTCTGCTTACACACTGATCTGACTTCATTTCTAAGGGGTAACTCTCCTGGCAAAAGGTCATCAACTTTGTTCCTGGGAAAAAATACCTTTTATAGCTGCTGGAAAGAGAGATCTCTCTCTATGAAACAGGGAGCCTGTTTCTCACAATAGAGAAAGCTAGTAGTCTCTGTGAAATGGCTACCAAAGGTACTGCTATCAGAGTCTAGGGACTGGGTAAATCAAAATAAAAGACACTAAGTATTACCTACTACGCATAGAAAAGGAGGAATTACTTTGGGGTGTTATACAAATTACAAATGATTGCCCTAAATCATTTTTCCATGCTGGAGCCATGGCAGTATTACCTTCTCTGCTCTCAGTCTATTACTTTTTTAATTCTGTGCTCGTGTTCAGGATCTCTTCAGATGGCAAAGCACCTGCTACCTGACTACATGATAAATGAAACACCATCAGCTTAAAACAAGTTGAGCTCATTTGATGAGATTTGCTGGGCAAGTGCAATGATCTCTTCATTGTAAAATCTCCTTAAGTTTGCTTTTCATTAGCTACCTTTATTCAGCTGCATGAAACTGAGATGGAAATTTGTAAAGTGGCGGCTTTTAAATAAGAATCAGTATGGTTGTTTCTCTTCACACTTGCACTCCAATGCACCCACAAGGAAAATCTGAGAAAACATGTTCATGTTGTATGAAGCATAGGCATCAGATTACTGAATTCACCGTGAGTTTTGGGGAATTTCTTTGGCTGAATTTGAGACTTTCATAATCTACATGGTGGATTTGGGCAATATACTGCTGAATTATCAGGGAACTTGTTGGATCTTCTCTTGGCTTCTGCAGTAAACAGGATTTTTTAGCCTAAGTAAATATGAGGCTTCCGCTGAAATTTATCTTTTTACATGGATAATGATGACATTCATTTATGTGAGACTGGAGAAAAACATATTAGTAGTATAAATTGAAATCTGAAAAGCACAACCCTTAAAGAGAGCTAGGAGATCTCTTTTCATGCAGTCTTACTATGAAGTAGCCACTGTCATAACTGTGACAATGAAATAAGGGTCTTTGCATTGTTCGACAATGACAATTTTATATTATTTCTTTCCTTCATGAAACTGTGCTGGCCAATCTTTCCAAAAAGTAAAGCTAAAGTAATGGCTTCAGTGTTACACACATTGTTTGTAGAATGGTATGCTTCCAGTTCTCACAACATTGCTGAACAACTACTTATTAGCATTATAGCCCCTATTTCTATAATCATAGAAAAAAAAATAGGTTGGAAGGGACCTCTGCAGATCATTTAGTCCAACCTCCTGCTCAAAAGGAGGCCTAAATTTGAACTTAGATGAGGTAGATCAGAGCCATGCCAAGTTTTAAAATTTCTGCAGGTGGAGATTCTGCTTTGATGAAGTAATAGGATTTTCTCTTATATCATTTACACCTCAGATAACTTGCTTCCCTTCAGAAGTACTTTTTTCCTTGGAGATGAGTGCTCAGATAACCTGTATATTCATCAATCAACACAAAATCAGAGGATCAGGATAGGGAGATCAGAGGTAGAGAGAAGTCAAAAAGTTGTGAGGAAGAAGGTGCTGATAAGGATGGGGGCACAGAGAACAACAAATGAGGAAATGACCAGGGAGCAGAGCAGACTGAGCAGTATTAGAAGTGGGTTTTTGTTATTGTTGTTGTATTTATTTATTTACTGACTGCACATACATGTAACTTGCACTGCCAGTGAATCACTAGATTTTTTAAATGGCTCGACTGTATACATATATCAAAATATGTTTTTCTGGATAAGAAAGGCAGACTTTTTTGGCTTGAATTGCACTAAATGTTCAGGCTGTATAAAAAGTGACTGTCATTAACAACACCTCTCACCACAGTTCCTACCCCCAGCTCCCTTCCCATTCTCTCTTTACAACCCTTACACAGGAGGATGACTCTGGGAGAAACTTAACCAGGTTTGGGTCCCCACTGAGGAAGAAATAAAACAGTACAAGTGTGTGCTCTGATTCAAAAAGAATTGACAATTAGAAGAGTCACAAGCTTTAGAGGAAACCTTTAAAATATCCTCTTGAAGAAAAAATTGTTCAAAGCCGAGTGAAAGTGCTGGTTTGGTATTTCAGAAAGGAGCCACAGAGTGTACACGGGAATGAAGGATTCTTAACTGTTTGGTTAAGCAAATACCGGGAGCTGACCCTAACTGAACTTCTGAGCACTTCCATGTTTGACCATCATTTGATCAGTCTGTATAAATAATCTTATTTGAATTTTTTAAAAACAGTAAATTCAAAGGCTGAAACTCCATCCTTAACATCCATCTCCTGCTGAGCCTTTTTATTTCCTCCTACATGGTACTTTGGATCAAAATGCTTTGGAAAAGATGAGCAATAATATCTGGGCATGATGATAAAGAAAGAGATGCCTGTTCCCAAACTGACAATCAGGACTGTGTGTTTTTGTTCAAACAAAAGACATATTGGCTACTGTGAGACTCAAGAAGAAGGCTCTTAATGGTCTGCAGAGGCTTTTGAAGAGTGTATAAATATGAAAAAAGGCAGTGACTTTGCTTAGTGAGCTAGAAATAATTAAACAGTACAGACGAATCATGTTATTCAGCTGTAAGAAGAACAGAGGAAGTCTTATGAAGGAAGAATGCAATCAAAAGTCTTCTGCACTGAATTTCACTAAGCCAAAGCAATAATATTATTTCAAATCAGGTGGAACACAAGTTTATATGTATTTTTTTTTTGCCACAGTACTATATACCCTTATGCCCAGAAAAACCTTCAGGAATGTTTTCTTATATATTTGGATAATTTAGAGCTCAATTAGGCAGTATTCAATATTTTTATCCTCCAGGCAATGATTCTTGCCCCCCAAAAGCTGCCTGTTAAATTTTAGATAACACTTACAGAAATATCTCATTTTAATACTTAGTACAAGAAACAGTATTTTCTTATTTCTGTTCTTGTAAAGGCAAAGATTGTTTTCAATCCTCCCCTTTTTCATAATTTATATATAGAACTGGTGTATTACTGTTTCTATGGGAAGTACAAGATGATGCATATGAGTTAATAAGATTTTCTGAGATTTGCCATTGCTTTAGCAGACTCTTATGATGGGAAAATATTACATAGCTTTGTCCACTTAAAAGTTAGTTGGTTAGTTGTGTATTATTCCTCTGGGACCCCTGGGTAGATACAGACAATTCCAGGAGACAATTAATTTAAATTAATCTAATCCATTTTAGACGTTCATCCTATGAGGAAATTATTGTCCCCCAGCAGTACCTCTGAGAATAAAGGGATCCCATATTTCAGCCTTTCAGATATGTAAATTTAGGTAAGGAGAATCCCTCCTTAGGGCCTAATATGCCTTTTTATTTTGTTTTTCTATATGCTTTACCATTTTTATGTCCCAAATTTTCCTCTCATAATAATTTCAGGTGTAAGGAACAGATCCATTGCAGCATGTTCTTTACATGCATAGTCATGACAGTCTAATGTATCTATGTTCTCCTTTCCAAAATTATTTTGTTCATACTATAGTCTGCAAGGAAAAATGGGAGTGACAGCATGAGAACTTGCCACTAAAATATTTTAATTTATAAAGCATACATTTTAGTATGCACTAACTCTTCAACACATTCCTGAAAGGAGCTCATTCTTTACTTTTGTTTACCTTTACACATATTTTTCAATGCTATTTCAGTCTCCACACCCTCGGTAGCTAAGGCAGAAGAGATGGAATGATTGCTTTCCTTGCTGCTGCCGGGGTATTTTTGAACAGCTGGGAGCACTTGCATACCACTTTCTCTGCCTGATAGCAGGGTCAGTGTTAGCTGTTGAAAGCTCATCTATCTTTCTGTCTTGCTCTTGCACAACAATGGTGTTTTCTTACTATTTTCCTTTTTCCTGACCCTGACTATTCATCACTAAGGTGGAAATAATGGCCCTAATGACTAGCAAGTCCCTCCCCTGCTTTCCCCCTCAATGCTCAATGTGACTCTTTCATTCTCTTGACCACACCGACAAAAATGTCCCAACGGCAAGTAGCTGTCCAGTCCTAAGCTCACTTGATTTTGATTCTCTCCCTTTTCTTCCATCCTTGCCTCAGAGGAGGAAAATTGTGGTGAAAAAAGCAGCGACCAAGTCCAGTGAGTTTCCATCGTCCAGGATGTTCTTGAACCAGGCTATTCCCCTACACCATTATTCATTTCATTTGGATGATTAAATAAAGCAGAAAAGGTTATTTTGTTGGAAAAGAGCCTGTATTAATTGTATAAAAGCTGTCACTGTTCCGTTTTGGCTTAGTCTCATCTCTGGCTCCCAGTAGCTAGCTGTAATACCTCTTTCAATGAGTTTCTAGCTTCAGGCACCTCTCTAGCCTCCAAGATCTGTATTTTTTTGCTTTTCATAAGTGAGCACGACATCGCTGGAGCTGGAGCCATTTCCCTGGCTGTGAAGCCTTCATGGTTGTTTTGATATTGCCAGCTTGATGAAAACTGCTTTCTATTGTTCCCTCTGTCATTCGTGGTTGTGGACCCAGGCCTCTGCTGGTACCTGTGTGTAGCGTGAGAGGAGGGGTGATTGTCCAGGGGGATCATCCAGTGGATGGTCCAGGGAAGTGGATTTGCTTGTCTGCAAGTAGTAAGACGGTATATGAACTTTTATGGCTGGCTGGCACTCTCTCCTTGTTTCCTTGCACAGCTCTGTCTGTTTGCACCCATCCATGCCTACTGCTTTGGCTCTGTTGAGCAGGGACACTCCTTGTATATATACAGTTATTATCTGAATACTTTAGCTTATTGTTCAAATAATTTAGCTCTTTGAAACAAATATCTTATTAAATGCAGAGAAATTGAGAAGTTATTTTATTTTGAAATACTGAACAAATACTGCACTTTTTTTTTTTCTTGCAAAATGTTGAAATGAACGTTCTTATATTGTTATATAGCACTTTCACTCTCTTAGAGTGGAACAGAATTCATGGGGTAACAGAACCTCATATTTCTTAATTTGCCAAAGCTTTTGAAGTTGCAGGATGAGCAGCATTTTGGAGAAGAAAATTTGATCTGGCTCTTCTGTTCCACTCTAATGGTAATGATGCCATTAGAAATTAATTATGAAAAATAATTTTCAGAAGTATTGTAATAAAAATAGAAATAATTTCATTGTGTTGGATTTTGGTTTGTATTATCTATCTTGCTAGGTTATTAGTAATGTCAAGTCACAGACTGTTTAGAAGTAGGTAGCATCGAAAAAATACAGACTCTTTGTTCCTCAAAATTACAATGCAAGACAAGAAGTGAGAAACAGGTACAGACATAGACAGCATTACAGAAACAAGAAGAACACAAATAAATGTATTATGTGATTGCTCCAGGATACTACTTTTGGTTGGTTTTTTTTATTTGCTAGCTTGAGGGTGAAGCAGAGCTACATCACGTTAACCACACTGAAAAATGTCCTCCTTGATTAGAGCAGAATGATGGGGTGCTCCCAAGACAGGTAAGACGTATGAAAGAATGCCACAGCCTTCAGGTTTTTTTCTGTTGTTTCATACAAAAACATTGTTTTGTTCAGTATATAACGTTCCTTATACAAAAATGTTACTGTGACATACATTTGACATTTTAAAAAATATTTTTGAACATTAATATTGATGTTTATTGGTTGTCTGGTGTATGTAATTGTATGTACATATTGCCTTATTATATTAATGAAGGCAAAGACCTTTCCACAGCTTTCTTAAGTGGTTGATGTATTGCTTCTGGCCAGGGAATTGTTTGCAGTGCCAACATCCAATCTATAGATGGATCAATCAAGCACGCTAATATGCTGTGTCCCATATGTAGAGCATGGGGAGATATAGCCTGAGAACAATAGGCTTTGATGATATTGTATGTTTGACACGTTATGGACTTGATCATCATCCCCTCCCTAGAGGGAATGTCTGCTTACCTGCTGCTGCATGGCATCACCTCTCTGCCAGAATAGGGCTGAGGGCTTTTGAAGGTAGGGCATGACCTGTGAAGGTAGTCTGGGGGGGTCGAACCTACCACTGAGGTAGAATTCAAGAGGGCACTCCATGAGAGCAGAGCCTAGGGGGAACACAAAGCCCTTGTTGTTGTGGAGGTAGAGGTGAACTGAAACATGGCTTTCAGTTTTGATCATAACTACTGCAGATCTCTTCTGAGGATGAATCTGAGAAAACTTAGTAACTGATGTCTTGCTATGGTTTTGTGTTTTAATTCGGATGTAATTCCAAAGGGAAAAAATGTTCTACAGAACTTTTGACAGAGTGGAAAAAAAAAAAAAAAGATGAAAATGTCATTTTTATCTTGCATAGAACTTCCAATCCTGGGGATTTAAATATTCATTTTTTCAAATAAAATGAAATTGAAATAAAATTCCTAACAGTCTATTCAAAATATTTCAGTCTAGTTTTCTGACAGCAAGTTAGGGAAAATGAAGAAAAACTTCACATAATTACAATCTGAAACATTTGAAATATTATTTTCTGTTTATCAATATATGTTTATCATATCGATATGTTTAATATTTCAATATCATATCTTATGTTTAACATATCAATATGTTTATCAACATATTTTGCTTTAGTCACAAGTGGGGTTCCACAGGGTTCCATTTAAGGGCCAATTCTCTTTAATGTTTCCATAAATAACCTGGATGCAGGACCTGAAGGCATACTAAGTAAGTCGGTAGACAACACTAAATTGGGAGGAGCTGTTGATTCTGTTGAGGATAGAGAGGACCTGCAGAGATATCCTGGCAAAGTAGAGGGCTGGGCAATCGCCAACAGTATGAAATTTAACTGGATTCTGCAACTGGGAAGGGGCAACCCTGGTTATACGTACAGACTGGGAGACGAGGGGCTAGACAGCAGCCCCACTGAAATCTGGGGGTTCTGGTTAATGGCAAGTTGCATGTGAGTCAATCATGTGTCCTAGCAGGCAAAAGGGACAACTGTATCCAGGGGTGCATCAGGCCCAGCACTGCCAGCCGGGCGAGGGAAGGGATTGTCCTGCTCTGCTCTGCGCTGCGCGGCCTCACCTCAAGCACTGTGTGCAGTTCTGGGCGCCACAGTATAAAAAGGACATAAAACTAACAGAATGTCCAAAGGAGGGCTACAAAGATGGTAAAGGGTCTAAAGGGGAAGACGTATGAGGAGCGGCTGAGGTCCCTGGGTTTGCTCAGCCCAGAGCAGAGCAGGCTGAGGGGAGGCCTCATGGCGGCCTGCAGCTCCCTCACGAGGGGAGCGGAGGGGCAGGCGCTGAGCTCTGCTCTCTGGGGACAGCGACAGGACCCGAGGGAACGGCATGGAGCTGGGACAGGGGAGGGTCAGGCTGGGGGTTAGGGAAAGGTTCTGCACCCAGAGGGTGGTCGGGCACTGGGACAGGCTGCCCAGGGCAGCGGTCACAGCACCAAGCCTGGTGGAGCTCAGTAAGTGTTTGAACAAAGCGCTCAGACACAGGGTCTGATTTTGGGGTGGTCCTGTGTGGAGCCAGGAGTTGGACTCAGTGATCCCTGTGGATCCCTTCCAGCTCAGGATATTCTATGATTCAGTTTCTATGCTTTCTATACTGGGGATTCAGTTAACCAAGCAAAATAAAATTGTGGCCGAATGACTCTTATGCAGTTTTTTTTTTTTTTTTAAATTCATTAATTATTATTATTTTTTAATTATAAAGTTACTCAAAACATGTAACTGAGTAAAAGATCACCTGTTCTTGGTTCTCTTAACTTTGTAAGTTTTTATGTTTGATTTTTGTTATTTTTTTTTAATTAGATGATGATAGTCTCAATAAATAAACTTTGATGCTCATAGCAATTTACATGCAGTCTTCTAATAGTTGGGTTTGAAATTTTGTCTTATTTTTATCATTGTTGTTACAGTTTTCACAGTCTATGAATTTGAGTTATAGCACAATGTCAGACTTTATTTATTAAGGACAGGACAGAGATTAATAAAATGCTGGACAAGCTACAGCTGATAAGAATTTTGAAAGCTTCACTGTAAAATTGAATGAAGTGGAGATAGAAATTGAAGACATGGAGATAACAATTGATGGACAGAGTCTATTCCAACTGAGAATACCAAAGAAGACTGTAGAACACTGTGAAATTGAACTGATCACCTGGAAAATAAGGTTAGAGTAAGAAATATCAGGTGTGAGGGCTGGGGAAGCCAAGCTAATCTTTTCTGAGAGGATTATGAGGGCCAGAAAGTGGATATATTTCAGCTTTTTTAATGTATGCCATACATTGCCTCTCATAGCTCTAGTGTTCACAATTAAACACACTGATATGGTATTTGTACAGAGCACCTCTTTCGGCCTCCAGTAGGCAATTCCACATTAGATTGCATATTGGAAGCTGAAATGAAAAATGGCTTAGTTTTAAGCAATTCAAAATGGTGACATTACAAATTAACTGAGGCCTATTGGCTGAACCAGAATTTAAGCAACTTAGCTCTAATAGTGGATTTAATACAATATTGTCAGGAAAGTCCCATACCCCACCATATGAAAGCCAGAATAAGAATAATTCCCCACATTACTTTTTTTTTTTCCTCTCTTTTTTTTTTTCTGTGCTATGTCGAAGTTTAACTTGTTAAGGTTAACTTGATGAGGGCTTAGGTTCATGCATTTTTTTCAGTCTCCAGACATCCAGAGCATATGGATAAGATGAACTATATATGGACTGTGAAAAATAGCTTTGATTCAGCCTCTGAAGGGTTTATTTTCAATAATGTAGATTGTCATTGCCTTTCCTCTTAATTCTTAAACGCTATTGCCACGGAGCTCATTTAGCTGAATTTATATGATGTGATAAGTTAATATTACATTTATTACCATAATTATCATGTCTGATTAATCTCGCTTATTCTGTAAAGTTGTGCAAGTTTCTTACTGGAGGGCATACTTTGGAGTTTTAATATTCATGTATAAAGCAGATGACCCAAAGATTGAAAATAATTAATCTGGACTAAAGGTGTCTGTGGCAAATTAAAGACAGGTATGCTGGGATGGTTTCAATATCCAGTGTTGTCTGAGGCAGGATGAAGATAGATGTAGTGTGAAGTCAGAGGGCATGGTGATTGCTAGATCTGTACCCATCAATCCACTCCTCCCAATGAGGTTTTAAACACTTCATGTTCAAATTTGTCTGAGATGATATAGCACTTTTTTTCATCTATGCCCAAACTCAGTTAGGCATCCCTGCAGATGTCATTTGTTCTGGCCATGCATAGAAGCTCCAGACAAAAACCTGCTGAAATGAGCTTGGTGCAGGATTTGACTAAATAAAAATCAGTAATGTAAGCAATTGAATTTCTTCTAAGTGACCACAAAGGCCCACTGGGCATCCCCACCTAATCTGTGTGCTAAAATAATCATAAATTTGTCTGGTGTTGGTATTTCTATTTTTTCCATTTGGAGCTGGTTTGCATAAATTCTGATGAAGGTATGTGTTTGTATGAGAAAAGAAATTGTCTTCTTCCTCTGTCTGTATTATTATGTATGAAATGGTGAATTCCTAACAGTGCAAGCTAATTTTAATTTGATTTTCCAGGAGAAAAAAAAGAGAGACCAATGTGATAGTTTACATTTACAAACACACCACTGGAGCTACTTCAGTAGAAGTAGCATTGCTAGTAATATAAAACACAGGCTATTTATAGTGGTGGTATTATTATTATTATTATTATTATTATTATTATTATTATTATTATTATTATTATTTACTGTTTATAATCCTTGTCTATTTGGATAACAATAATGTCTCAGCCAAACTCTGAGCCTCTAAGTAGGCCCTCCTGGCTGAAACGTGCTCAGAAAAATGCAGATAGTACTGAATTTGACCAGAAAGAAGGAGCTAGGACAGCGTAGCTCAGTAGCCATGTTTTCTTAGTGCATTGCTTATTAAGAAGTCTACCTAGCAGAAGGGAGAAAAACCAATATATAGCAATAAGAAGAAAAGCAAAACCACAGACTGATTGTGAAGAGAGTGTGGCCTATTTCTTACCACCTTGGGGTGGTTGTATGACAAGTGAGTTACCTGAGTTTCACTATATGTTGTCCATATATACTGCATCTGCGTTCTGTATGTTTTGAATGTATTTTGCTTCTACGTGTAGGATTTTGTGGGAAACACTTGGAAAACAGGAAGATACTGCTTATTGTCCCATTGGTATTTAATATACAATTCTTATCATGGGAATAGTTTGGCAGTTCCTATTACTCTGGTTAGTTTTGATTTGTTTCTTTTACCATTTGCTTGTGAAAATTAAGAGTTCTTACACTCAAATGGTTGACATAAAATTTTCTTAAGTACAAAATGCAGCAGAACCAAAACAGGAAGACACTTGAAACTCTTATGCTACAGAAAGGTGGTTCTATATTTTTTCTGCTCCATATTTTAAAGTGTCAGTTTACACATGCTTACTACATTATTTTAGCGATGGTGTTATCTTCAGTTGTTTTCCATGGATGCTAAAGATTGAAAATGTCTCTATGTGATGGTGTAATGAGCTAAGAAAGTTGGATTGAGTGTGATATTAGATTTCAAGATCCTTTCCCAAATAGTTCTATGCTCTTGCTACGTGGAAATATAATGCTTTTTTCTGAGCATATAGCCGTAGATCTGATGCGCATGATTTGTATTTCGCATATACTGAGAAATCTACGTAAGGTCCTAACTGGGAATAAAATTCTCACTGAAGATGCCTGAAACCTTTGTTCATGTACTCAGGAGAGAACTGGATGTGGGGATATTGTGCCTTCTTCCTATCTGCCCAGGGTAGGAGTATACCTAAGTTGGTTATTTCTTAAGACTTTCTGGGAAGGGAAGCTACTTAGCTTCAGCACAGAGGAAGAGCTTTGCTTGCAAAAATAGGACAGTGGAGAACAGCTTAGGAACTGCTTGTCAGCTTGGGTTCTGGAATGCCTCTCGATCTCGGTGATTTCAATGACATTTGCAGAAGCAAATAAAGCATCTGAAATATGAATGTGAAGTATTTTGTGAGTATTTTGCAACAGGGCTGAACTAAATCTTGCAATTTTAAACTGGGGTTAAGGGCCTGTCATTAAAAAAAAAATAATCAAACACCATAATCATTTTAACCTTGGTTCATAAAGCACACATGCCTACTTTTGACTGGGATCTGAAGCAGAAATTCAGAGTATTCAGAACTACTTATTTGCCTAAAATCAAGAAACACCGGGATTTTTAAAATTCTTCAAAACCAATCTGTAGACAGTGGAAATACAAATACTAATTCAAACAGCCATCCCCTTCTCTTCTGCCTGAACTTCTAAACCTTTAGTGAATAAGCTATTACTAGCTTAAACCAGTCATAGTAAATCAGTCCTGAAGGCTGATAGAAGTTGGAGTCACCTTTGTGAGGGAAAAAGGGATACAATGAAGAGAAAATGGATACATCAAGCTCACTATACATCATATATTTTCGTAGTATTCACTATTATAATCTTTTCGTCAATAGCTATAGAGAAAAGCTAATAAAAGTAGCACACAGTTGTTAAACAAAATTATAATGCATTAGATTAGTTAATTACAGTCCATTTACCTTAAGATTTTATTGTAAGATGGCAGTATTTTAACAGAATGCTTTTAAACAAATGCTAGAATGTTCGGTGCTGTGAACTGTGAAACATTTATTTTAAATATTTATTTCTCCATTGGAAAAAAAAAATGTTGGTAGTTGTGGTTTAGAAATTGTCAGTTCAAATAATCAGCTGTGCCTCTTTATCAAGGAATGCACTTTTGCAAAAGCAGAAAAATGTACTTTTCAGCTGTCAGGGTGCTGAACATTGTGGTACGGTGGGGTGGAAGTCCGTAGTGGCACTCGCGTGCTGTCAGGTTTCCAGCCCTTTATCCATTGTGATTTGCCACTGTGAGGGATTTGCCACAGCATTTTCTGAATGAGAAAGCATACGGTATTATAGGGTCACACTCTGCATTTTGTTACATTCATGTCAGCACTTCTCTTGTTTGAGGGGAAGACAGTATTATATCCATGATATACCTTGTGTTATACCTTGGTTATGGCAAATCCTTGATTCAAATTCATTTTTTACTACATGAGCTTTTGGCAATATTGCTATCTTTTCAGAAAGTTCAGATCTCTAGTGTGCTGTAAGGAGACACCACATAAGGGAGGAGATGCACTTGGAGGTGGCTGGTATTGTGCAGGAACCCCTGGCCATTCCCATCTCCTCAGCTAATACATTGGGTCTATGGACTGGGAAGGAGTATAGGTAGGTGTTGGCATGCTCTGATAAACCTCAGCAGTGTAATGGCCTTCTGGTAAAATAGTAAAGGCTGACATCTCTGAGACTATGAATGGGGCTGAACTTCTGTGGTTGCTTCTCAAGAGAAAAGCTAAGAGAAAGCCACATTTATCACTCGCCGCTAGTCATACCAGATTGAGATATTGGTTTTCTTCTTGTGCCAATTGTCCTGGACACAGATTTCGTTCACCTTATTGAAGCCAAAAGCTCTGCTTCTGTTTGGGATGTAATGCATTTGTGAGGCCAATAAATCATAGATATTAGATATGCATGAAGTTTTCACAGCTATTTCCTGCATTTTTTGACAGCAGCATATTTGTGATGTCCTTCTTTTAATCTACATGGATTAGGAGTTATACACCATAAACCAGAGGCTTACAGTTAAAAAGCATTATCTAAGTCATTCTTTATGAAAATAAAATTTAAAATATCTGTGAGTAAGTTACAGTCTCTTTTATGTAGGAGGTTCTTCGTTTGATAAGCAGTAAATGGATCCAAGTAAATGTAATGGAAATGCATCTTTTATTCCTGGAACATATGACTCTGTTAGTTCTAAAAGGTGAGAAATTTGTGCAGATTATAAGCAAGGTCATAAAAAAGGACTGAAGCAAATCTATTAACAGATGGAATCAAGTTTATAAAATCCAGTAGCAGTGTAGAACCCAGCCTAAAGGTTTACTGACTTCATGTGTTGTTATTGCCTCCCTTCCTTTCCCTTCCTTTATTTGTCCACAGATGCTGCATGTTATTTTAAAGAATTATCATCTACAAGGAATGAGTCAATCTCATGCTGGAAGATGTCCAATCTATTTTTAGGTGTGAAACTGAAATATGGGAACTCCAGATAAAGTCACATGAGCCAAGGTTCATTTCACTTACCTTTAGGCACTGACAGAATGGTCACAGACTCCAGCACATCTAAGAATCAGCTAGAATGAGTGGAGAAAGGAGGTTATTTGCAGAGGGTCATCAAGACCTTGGCGGGGCAGTGGGGAAAGAAAGTGGTGATTATAGGATTTTTCTAGCTTTCTCCATAGATTCTAGAAGACTGAAGTCCTAATGTGCATGTTTCACGTAAGCATTTAAAATAAGGTAAATGAGGTACACTTGTCTAACTTAATTTTGGACTGCATGCATGTCTCTCTATTCTGTCATTTCTCATACCCTGATCCTCCTTAAAATGCTATTTATTTATAGAATACAATGTGTGTAGAAACATTCTCTGCCTACACAGAAATGACTCGATTATACAAGAACTTCAGAATTGAGGGTACAAGGAAGAGACATAAAGGGGAAGAACTGAATGTAGGGACGTTGTGATTGATGGCATACTACCCTACAATGCATCTTTCTGCTATGGGTAGTAAATAAAATCCATGTTTTATTTGTGTAAAGTTTGAAGAGAAACGATGACACTGTGATCTCATCTTGAAATTTTCTGCACTTTCATGATAAACATGCTTTTCTGAATGAAAGAAGAAGTCCATCTGCTCAGGCTTCTTGTCAGTTACCCATATCAAGATCTTCATAGAAAAGTAAAAGAAACATTTAGTGGTCCATTATGTAACGTTCTGTCCATGGAAGAACTTTTCTCCTAATTCAATAACATATTGTTTTGTATTTTTGTGCAGTCCCAAGCATTTGCTGTTGTTGTTGTTGTGGAAAAGCATCACAGAAAATTCAAACAGTTAATGTCATTTTCTGGTTACAGGAGGGCTGTTAATTGAGAAAACATGAGAATGCTTTTATTTTTTTTTTAACTTAATATCTATTTTTTGAGGAAGAGTAGAATTCCAGATGTGAAGTAGCATGCAGCTCTCCCTGCAAGACCACTACGACTTTCTCAAGAAGTTGCAACACAAGCCTTTCCACATGCAAATCTCAAAACAATACAACTCATAAATGAAGGTAGCAGCTGTCACTGCTCATGCTTGTTATTCCGTTCAAGCACTCTCTGTTAAAAAAATCATGTTCGGTATACAATTGAAATACAATTGCTCAGCCAGCAGCGACCAATGCATGATGGAAAACAAAATCATACATAAAATAGATTGTCTTTTTAATTCAGTATATCTAAATACCACAACAATGCTATACATTAAAAGAAGCATCCTTTTATTTATTTATTTATTTATTATTTTAGGTGCAGATACACATGATTTTTGTAGTCTCTATACAGCATTGCCTATACATCTATGGGTTACTATTTCTTTTATTCTCGACACCCCAGAAACTATATTTCTCTTATTTATGTCAATATGAGGCAGAAATGTATGTTCAGGTAATGTCACAAAAAAGTAAGGTGTTTGCTTGTCCATTTTGTCCATTTTAGTCACATATTTTTGTTTTGCATAAATCATTATGTCAGCATAAACTTTAGTGTTGATGAGGTTATTTACTTCACATGAGGCTCTTGCTCTGCCTGTGGAGAAGAGAAGGCTCCAAGGAGACCTTATAGCAGCCTTCCAGTACCTAAAGGGGGCTACAGGAAAGCCGGGGAGGGACTGTTTTTCAGTGAATGTAGTGATAAGATGAAGGGAAATGGCTTTAAACTAAAAGAGGGAAGGTTTAGATTAGATGTTAGGAGGAATTTCTTTGCTCAGAGGGTGGTAAGGCACTAGAACAGGTTGCTCAGAGAAGCTGCGGATGCCCCATCCCTGAAAGTGTTCAAGGCCAGGTTGGATGGGACTTTTGGCCATCAGGTCTGGTGGGAGAGGTCCCCGCCCATGTCAGGGGCATTGGAACTAGGTGGTCTTTAAGGTCCCTTCCAGCCCAAACCATTCTATGATTCTATGAGATGATTTCCAAGAGGAATCAAAGAATTCATCGTGAATTCCTTGCATGTGCCTATCTAAGTAAAATAAGCAAAATATCAACAACCATTCTGGATTACAAAGCCACAGTATTCAATCGTAAATTGATTTTTGTTTTTGTTTTTAATTGCTTTTATGGTCTTGCATCCTGATATTTGTCTTCAATACTTTTTGTTTCCTTTCTCTCCCCTCCTTCCCCCCCTCCCCCCCCCCTTGTGTATCGATAAACAAACCTTAGTAGCATATCCAAGAGGGAAGTCTGATATCATAATAGAGGTACCAAAAAAAATCATACTTTCAGTGAAAATATTGCAGTACCCTTCACAATACCATAGCAAACATTTCCTCACTACCTGTAGAAAAGCTCAGAGAGTAAAGAAGAAATACTGTGGTAGAGATAAGGCAATCACAGGTATCAGCTTAATGTATTAGAAACATTAAAGGTTTGGAGGGAACCATGATTTTAAACTCACTGTTTTTGGAGTTATTAACATCCTACCTAACCTTTGAGAAAATTTATGTTATATTAAGTGGAGATAAGGTTCTGAAAAATGATGCCTAGTGCGGTGCCTGTATAGGTGAAATATATTAATATCCCTTCAGGACACTGAGAGCATACATCACAGTAGATGTGTTTAAACCTGTGCCTGGGACATAAGCTGGAACTCAGTTCAAGCTGTGGACTAACATCAGGTCTAAAGCTCACCCACCGAGAAATGAGAATGCTGAGGCTCTACCACGGATTTTTAATATCTCCCTAGGTTAGGGACTTAATGAGACTCACACAAATCATAGGGGAAAAAAAATCCTACACATTCACAAGTTCTTGGCAAGTGAGTGAGACACTGGAGATCAACATGCCCTACCACACTGAAGTGGAAGGTGAAGAGCTTCGTCTGGTTACTTTTGCAGAACTGAAAAGGGATCAGCATAACCTGTGCTTTTTGGTGGATTATGCAACAGCAGTCAATAAAAATGGATATTGTATAGTTGCCATGTGTCATGTTTGGCCTTGAGCTGAAGAGTAACATAGCTTCTTCTATGGAGCTCCTGAAATACAATCGGTATCTTTGCCTTTGGATTTATTTGAAGTAAACCTGAAAAAAGTTAGACTTGTTTTACAGCGAATTTGAGAATCCCCTCTGATAAAGTGAAATGTCTGTAAGATGTAAAGCCTCGTGGAGAGATACTTAAGAGGGGAGATTTAGCCTGGTTCAGCAGTTTTAAAAGGAAGAAGACTTTAAACCTGTATAAACCTTGTGATGGACTTTATACAGCACTGTTAAATTAAGTGCTATGTGTCTTACTCTTTTTGTTTTGTTTTGTTTTGTTTCTTTTTTCCTTCCTCCATAGAAATCACTGCAGGAACTATCAGGTGAAGAAAAGTTCAGTGTGTATGTCTCACCAACAGCTAGGTATCAGATCGGTCAGCTGATACTGGGGATGGGAGGGTGGAGGGTGGTGGAAGTCACAGGTAAATATACAATAAATGCAAAATACCCAGAATTTGCTCCTCAGACATGCCTAAGAATAGTCTTTTGTGGCATTTGAAATAAAATCACAACAAAACAACAAAAAAGCTCTAAAAAATCTGAATGGAAGCAAAAAGCCTTTTTTGGTGTGATAATGTGAAACTATTTTGATGAACACTGTGAATATGTAAATAGTTAAACATAGCAGACTGAAAATTGTCTCACCTCAAACTTTAGCCAGCTTACAGTTGCTTTCCTGATGGTGAATTTCCATATCACTGGACCTTGTTTTAGACTCGGTGCATAATAAAGGGTTCCTTGTTCATATTGGATCGTATTTCTGGCAATGTAACAAGTTGCAGAATACTTATTACAAATAATAGAGATAATTTTCTCATGGAGAATGTTACCCCAGGGAGTATAGATTGCTGCAGTGAGATTTATCTGTAAAGTCTTCTGTCCCTGCAAACTAAGAATTTTTCAGTTTCCTGCAAAAATATGGAATTTACTATTCTGCAAGGGAATAGCATGATCAAGTAGGCAGTTATAAACCATGGACAGTGTATTAAAATGATGAAAAAAAAAAACAAAACACTTTTTAGCAGTTGGGTTGTTGCTTTCAGAGTCTGATTCTGTTACCAGTTTTTTCAACCTCCAGGTAGTGAGATCCAGTTTTAGCAGGATTACTGCAGCACGCAACAAGGAAAGTCCAGAGGACATCAGGGCTCTAGGCTGTCACACAGAATGACAATAGCAGAGCAGAGGCAGCTGGAGCATACTGAGGGAGTTAGGGTTGAGTAAATTGTGAGTACCAAAACAAATTACTTGAAGGCAGGTAGGAAATAACTTTGGGAAGTACAGTGGTGGTGCAGACCTGCAACAAGGAGAGAAGAGCAGGGTGAAAACCAAACAATTCAGACCTTGTATAAGTTATACCAGAAACACATTAAAAAGAGGAAGGAAGAATAGATATGGGAGATGATGGAAGATGAGGGAAATGACTATACTTTATAGAGGTATAACAGTTGTTTTTTTCCTCTTTGAAATGTTTACCACTAGAAGAATGGCTAGTTCGTGTGTGAATTGAGAAAACAGTGCAGATAGCAATGTCCAGAGGTACTGATAAGGACCTTCTTGGAAACCTATGTATTTTGAGTATTGGAAGTGAATATAGAAAGAAATCAAGAAACCTCTTTCTACAGTTCTTCTATGATGGCTAAAGAAACTCTATCAGAGCTTATAATACAGACTGATTTTAATTTAATAGGTTGGCTAAGTATATGAGAGGAGGGAACTTGCAAGTGAAGAGCAATTGTCCTGTGCCATTTCTAGTAAGTTTTTACCAATGACTGAGAAGTAAAGCTTCAAGCAAGGATGATCTCTTCTCTTGTAGGAATAGCTATTCCTACTGCTGCTAGGAGAATTTTACATGACATTTGTGTAAGAAATGAAAAGTTCATTGTCCAAATGAGACAGGAAGGAAGAGGTTGGAACCATGAATGGTTTGAATGATTGGAGTTTAATAATAATACAATAATTAAAAACACTTTTTGCCTCAATAATACATTCCATAGATAATCAGAAGACTTTTTTTTCAAAGAGTGGTGAAGTTTTCTTAAACCTTAAGAGGTTAAAGAAATTTAACCTTATTTGCTTCTACCTTGCACTACCAAGGAAAATACGTTGTAAGACATCTTTCCATAACCTAGCCCTTTAAATCTTTTTGGGTGATTTTGAACCACATTTTCACCTTTCAGAATGCCCTGCTGGCTAAGAGGTGCCAGATCCCTGAAAATCCCCAGGCATGTCCTGCACCTACCTGCACATGGAAGGTGAGGAAGTGGCTTGTCTCGGCCCTCCCAAAGGATTCACCCGCTACTGGTACCCATCACTGCCCATGAGAGATCCAGGTAATGGCTGTTAGTCTCCAGCTTGTTTGCATAGCCCTGGGTACCTGTTTAGGTAAGGTCTCTAAGGCACTTAGCTGGATGAGCAGATCCCACAGCCCAAGAGCTGTGGGACACCCATGCTCTTATGAATGGCAACTGAAGGCCGTGTAGGATAGCTGAGAGCATCTCATGTAGCATTAAGTCTACTCTTGAGCACTGATATTCCTCCTTCAAGTCCACAGGAACTAGCATCCTTTAAAAAATATTTAACACTTGAAGGGTTTTTACTGAGCTTCTCTAGAATGTTTAACATATCTAGTAACATGAGGATAATGTTCTCTACCAGTTCTGATGAAAGTTATTAGTTTTCTGTGTTTCTAACCACCTTAGTTACATCTGCAATTTTACATTAGGAGAAAGGGAAAAAAAGTATCTGAACAAGAAAAATGTTCCTGCTTAGCTCTCCAAGGAAGTCTTCACTGTCTGTGGAATGCACAGCAGTTCAGTCATTCTGACCCCTCATATTTTAAGGAGGTAAACAGTCAATAAGAAACCTGAACATCAGAGGGTTACAAATGCTTTTCAAACAGATTTACTGATGAGACAAAGAAGGTCAAGTTCACACCCTCTTTAACACCACTGACAGATGGATATACTCTTCTCTTTCCTCTCTAATAAGTAGAATATCACTTCATTCCACAGTTTCATCTAGCTCTGAATTTTCTAAATAAGATTGTCCACAGTATTTCTTTTCTCCTCACTCCCCTTTCTGAAGGAGACTACCTAAAAATAGATTTGCTAATGATAAGCAAATGCATCCAGAAAGGGGACTGGGCAAAGAGAACAGGCAGCAGGGAAGAAGCTGCAGCACAAACAAACATGACTTTTTGCTCCATTAGCTTATGAGAGGGGAAAGAGTCAAATACACTCTAAAGGAAAGTTCTCATTTCCAGACTAGCAAATCAGCAATTGAGAGTGCAATTAAGAAAGAATGTTTCCTTGACAAAAATCAACTATGAATCTTAAAATAGGTTTTAAAAAATGAAAAAAGGCAGCAGCTTTGAGTAGCAATACTTGTTTGCTTTTAGTTGCAGTTGTAGATTTGCTTACTGTTTGGCGTTCATTCTCAGCTCACTGTTCTGCTGTTCTGCAGTAGATTTTTCCCCACCAGCTGAAGAAATCTGTCCAATGAGAAGATTTCTGATTAATTTGATTTTCCCCAAAGAGTTCACAAATCTTTTAAAGGTGTATGAATCTTCCTTTCTGTTTCTTGTAGGATGAGCTAAAACGACTGACTGAAACAAAGATGGATGGAAAATGCTCTTGCAATATCTCTACTGAATGTAGCTAAAGAAGATCTAGGAGGATGCATAATCAAAAAGTGCAGTAATTGAAGTACCTTCATACTAATCTTCCAATTTTATTCTGTTTCATTGCTAAAGGAGTCTGATCCACTGTCTCTTGAAGTCCTTTAACTACAGGTCCTAAAGTTAGAATAACTGCATTGAAATTAATTGATTTACACTAGAGACTTTCAGTGGAAAAAGGAAGAGCAAAATGTTGCGCTGAGTATCTGGTGAACTCAGGCTGCTGGATGTATCAGTAAGTGATAAAGGCAAAACTGTCATTTATGAGTATCCACATACATAAAATGCCAAATTAAGTATTTGTCTCTCAGCCATAGCTGTCTTAATCTGCTCTTTGTGCATTTTCTTTGTTTGCCAGACGCTAAGGAAATGAATACTGAGTCAAACAACCTTGAGTTTAGCATTTGTGATGTTATGCCTTCCTGTTCCTTCCTTATTCTCTGGCTGTTGGGTTTACTGGTGGCAGTGTTGTGCAAAGAAGAAACATGCAATGCACCTGACACAAACATCTAGCTTGGTAAGGGGTGGAGAATTAAATGTGATTGAGACTAGCTTAATTCTGATTCCACAGGTACAAACGATCTGGTAGGAAGTCATTTGGACCCCAGTGCATTTTCATTTTATTAGTTTTGCCCTTTGTGATATACTTTAAATGAAAACAATTTCTGAAGATGATATTATAATGTTTCCGGCTATATGTATAGCTCATGTAAAGCAGTTATTGAAAAATCCTGCCTGTTTATAGGTTACTACCATTGTTTTAAAAGCTAATATATTGTCTAGTCCTGGAATGCACTATTTTATGTATATGTGTTTAGAGATGCGGCAGTTAATAGTGAGAAATGTATTTTTCGTATTTTTTAAAAAAACAACAACACCTAACTGCAAGGAAATCAAGCCAAGATCTCTTGAAGTTTTTCAGAGAAAGCACCAGAATTTTCAAAGTATTTCAGCTCACAAAGGGGCATATGACAGAATGTATATATGTATACATACACATTGCATAAATATATGCAGATATATATACATTGTATATACATGTATAGTATATAAGATTCTTTTAAAAAATAAAAATTGCTGTTTCCAATAATGACAAAAAGACTTGTAGAAAAGCAACATCCACTAAACTCTAGTAGTAACAGAAGTGACACATGTTTATTGACTTTTTTTCCCTCACTTGAATCTTATTTTGCATTCAGGCTTAGGCCATACTTCCTTTCTGGCATACATTTTCATACTAAGTAATTAAAATGGTCTAATAAGACAAAAGTCAGATTCGCAGTCTGGGGGCCAGATTCTGTATATCCTTTCACAGCTCATAAGGAAACTTCCTTTCCCTTTTATCATTTAGAGTCATCAAAAACTAGGCTGAGCTCAGAAAGAAACAAGGGATGTTTTTGCCATCACTTTGTGGGCAGTGCAGAGAACAGGCAGGGTATGAGGAGGAAGGTTATATTTCTAAGTAAGTGCTGGGGAATTACACTGCACCTCAAAGCACCCTCAGGGTGCTCACATGTGGGGAAATAGAGGAATGCAGGCAGAGCTCCCCGCCAATATTTGCTGCTGTATCCTGGTGTCTGATGTCTTGTGTGATGTGCGTGGTATGATGTGACCCAGCACTGGGTAAAGGTGAGCTGAACAAAGCAGACACAGTGCTTTCCTACTGATGAAATAATCCTTTGTAGGTGTATACTATTTTCCTTCAAAGCTCTTTTAGATTTTTCACACCGTTTTTACCTTTTCAGATGCATTTACTTAAGTAACAGAAAGTTAGATCTGGCAATTTTCAGGAAAAATGTATTTTCATCCTTCACAATTTTTTCTGTAGCAAGTCAAAATAAATGTCAGTGGGTTCCCTAGCATTCATTTCTTTGCACAGACTTAAAAAAAAAAAAAGCCAACAAAAGCAATTTCATTTTACCAGTAACTCTGGAAGGCTGCTACCGGGACAGCGTAAAGTGAATATTAAACATTCTCTGAGCAAAGATGTAAAGGCCCACATTTAAAACACAGACAAGTTATCATCTGATAATTAAAATTTGCAGGAGGGAGGGGTTGGACACTGTTGCAGTCAGTTTTTCACTCCTTGCCAGCTTTAATTTCACAAATACCTTATCTTTTCAGACATTTTAGCCCAATATAATAGCTTAACATCGTTACAAAGGCAATGTCTCTCTAAAGTAGTCATCCAGAAAGAAGTGGACAGAGGAAGATTCTTAAAATGTGATCCAGTCTCAGTCCATCCAGTCAACCATGGCAGAGCACTATTGAAAATACTTATTGGTAAGATATTTATTCAACAAGAAAAGACTTCACATAACAACAAACCAGCAACAGATCAAAGGTGTAAAACAGCAGTGACATAACATGCATTTTAAAAAGAGAGCTGGAAGTCTTCACTGTTAGCTTGTGTTTCCTTTATGCTACAGAACTAAATTGTTTTAGAAAAATCAACATTTTTATTCCATTGAGAGATGAGAATATTTTTCAGAGTATAGTGATCCTTCTTTTGTAGTCAGTATCTACCTAACCTTTTACCAAGTCCAGTTGTTCATAGACAGTATTTGTTTTTAGGTTAAGTTAATTAACCTTCAAAACCTTATGAGACAAAGTTTTGAAGTTCAATAGGACAGAATCATCAGGCTTCCACAGACAATAATTTTTAAAGACTTATTGAAAATAAAAACGGAAATATGTTTTCTGAGAATTCGGTTTGTTAAATTTTAAAATCCATTTTTAGCTTGTAAAAGACTCCTACATCAGATTAAAAACAAAACAAAGCAAAGCAAAATAAAGCAAATCAAAACAAAACAAAGCTTTGTTAAGTTTTAGAAAGCTTTTTTAGAGACAATTTCTTTGTACAGGTAGCGAGAGCTTTCCAGAACTGATGAAATTCATGAGGAGGAGCCAGGAAAATCAATTCTTATTAAACACCATAATTTCTAAGAAATTGCAATATTCACTCATATTCATTCACTCTTCACACAAGACTGTGGTTCAGAAGTCCATTGTAAGCCATCAATGGTATAGTTTGATAAAATGCTATTATAAACCTAGAGCAATAAAAATTTATTATAAGACAACTCTTTAACTTTAAAACTAATCTTAGAGCTTTTTATTTATGAATTTTTAGGCTAATATAAGCGTAAGGTTTACATATGTCTCAAATTCGCTTTTAATTGTAGATTTGCTCTTTAGCATATGCAATCATTTGTGTCTGAAAAAAAAAAAAAAGGAATGTATAATTCCTTAGTATTCTTATTTTGTCAGTCCTTCATACAAAGTGAATTGTCCAGCCCCAGTGTGACCTTTATGAAGAATCTGCAGTTTCATGCCAATAGCCAAATAGCATATAGTTCACTAAGAATATTAAATCCAGATTGTTATGCATCATTTCCCCATTTAGGAAGAGCTTTTTAAAAGAGATTTTATGACAGATAATAGATGGCTTAAGCAGGCAGCTGAGAGAAGAAAAGGATTCAGAGGAGCAAGGATGAAAAACTTTGAACTGTGATTGTTTTAAACTAAATATTGCAGGTGTTAAAAAGTATTCCAAAACCCCAAACTGCTGGTGTTGTACTTCTTTCCTCCTCTCCGCCTGTGCCATTCTCTAACTCTCCATTCTCATAGCAAATGGATGCCTCTTACCAAGATCAAATTGTGACATTTGATTAATTTGAAACTTTAACTTTCTTGGGTAATTAAAATAGCAGTGTGACATCAGCAAAATGGCTCAGCAAATCCCTCAAAAAGCAATATGGAGAAATTAAACCCTATTTTCCAGAAAACTATACTGTGTCTTTTATTAACTTCAAGAATTTGCGTGACTTGCTGTCCTGCAGGACTGATCCTGAGTATCTAACACTGCTGCAGTAGTTTTGTTAAAAGAATAGCAACACTTACAAAGTATAAAATTCCAGCATGCAGAATTGGTTTGGAAAAAAATTCTCTTGTAACGTTAAATTAGGATATAGCAACTGTAGAGAAGTTAATACTCCAAGAATACTAGTGTAATGAGACTGAATAGCATTCATTCAGCATGTGATACTACCCCTTTTTACCAAACTTTATACCAGGTGCAAATTCTGTTACTCATATCCAACAGATGCTAAAAGGCTACAGATATATTTCCAGAGTTGATATTTGGTATGTTTGGTTCAGTTCAGCGTGATTCAATTCAAGATTCGGGCTTCTTAAATTCAGGAGTGACAAAACCTAGATCAATTTAAAAACATGCATAAGTCACCTACCCTGTTGCCTTCAGAAAAATGACATTGGAATGGCAAGCAACCCACATGAGTACAGCAAGACTGAATCTGCTGTGAATAGTACAGACATCAGCACCTAAAACTTCTTAACAGAAAACGTTAATACAACTTTATTATTATTTTCTAAGTAATTTATACCAAAAATATTCATTTTCCAATATTTTTAACCATGGGTAAACTTACATCTGAAATGTTTAAATAACTTGGGTTCAGTCAACCCAAGGATGAGTTAGAGAGTAATATCATGCTTTGCTCATGCTCACAACCTCTGGAAAGCATATGCTTTCCATGTGCTTTAAAATTTTTTTTTTCTTAATCTTGTTTTGTTTTCTTTTGTTTTGTTGTTGTTTTATTTGTTTGTTTTGTTTTGTTGTTGTTTGTTTTGTACTTGAAAATACCAGTGGCTGAACAATACTGCACATGTGCTATCCTTCCACAGTGCTTATGTACTAACTAAAACAAGTTTGCTCCATTTCACAAAAGCAAGGACAGTGCTATTTTCCAGTGACTACTCTTTCATTCAATTATTTGCTACTGTGATGTCCTGTTCATATACCTTCTCTTGCTAAGGGTTGTCCCACAAAGGGAAAGTTAAACTATCATAGATTCCAGTCCATGCTGACTCAAGCCTGTGGTATAAATCTAAAAGAATCATGTTTTGTGACTATCAATAAGAAGTTAACAACATTTATGCATAACATTTATTAATTTCAAAATATTAAAAAAAAAATCCTTTTCAAGAGCAACAAATTGGCACATTCAGGAGTGTTTATTCACAAATCTTCTGTTTTATTTCTAAGTGTAGAGGCAATGTGAAAAATAAGAGCAGAGACTTGCCTAAAGAGAAACTATGGTCTTTCGGCTAAGACATCCAAACAGTGCCATGAATAACCAGGCTCTGCTTGTGTCTGATCCTCTTAACACACCAAAAGACACAGGGATCTTTTGAAATGTGATTATTGCTTAATTGAGTAGAGCATCATAATTGAAAATCACAGAAGGGTGGTATTACAGCTGTAAAGGGAATATTAATGCTCATCTATGTTGCATAGCACCTAAGTTAGATATGGTATTTGTTGTCAATTGTTCTTTTTCTACTAACAGGACTACACTATACTTCCATGGCACATAAACTAAAGTCAGTATAAGTAAGCGAGGCATCTGTAGGAATTGAATCTTGGGGTCTAGACTGGATGAATTACCTATGGAGATGTTACTTTTTTGTCTCTGAAAGCCCAGGCAACTGCTTTTGACTAAGGATAGAATTAAGTCACTTAAATGTAACTGTCTCCTCACCCATTAAGTATCTAGTCTCCTGTAAAAGTTAATGAAGTTTCAGTTAATGTAGTCAATGGGCCATAGCGAGCAACTCAGCTTTGTCCAAAAGCAGAGGTCCGGCACTTAAGTAAATATTAGTGCCATTCAAGATGCCCTGAGACATCACAGCCAAGTCCATCTCCAGCAGTGTATGGAAATTCTAGAAGTATTTTGTTACACCTGCCAGATTTGGATATCATTATAATGTTAAATACTATGGGGTACTTCAAAGAGTATCTCAAAATGCTGCTCTTAATGCCTATTTCTTACAGTGCTTTCCATGAAATATCTACTATAACTTCGCAAATTCTGGACTTTGAGTTAAAAAATTATTTTAATACAGTACAGTTTGGATAAAAGTCATTCTTTGTTTAAGGAGAGAAAAAAATATACTTCTTTTATCAAGATACATTGTCACAAGGAATTGGAAAAGTTGAACTTCTCTGTCTAAATTAGAATAGTAAAGTGGTATAACAAGAATGGTAGACTTATAAAGTACTGTAAGAAATGATATAAACACAGAGGGAAGAAATATTATCATGTGATACCATTTAATCCATGCCTTGGGGTGAAATAGCTGTTGAAAAGCACAGTAGATTAAATCAAACGATATAATGAATTCATTCCATACTTATTTTTAATACAATAAAAATCACTGAAAATAAGTTATTTTTAAATAAGTGAAAAAGAAGGATATAAATTATCCTCCATACTTGGAATGATTAAAAGATCATAGATATTTTTAAGGTTTTCTTATTTTTACTACTGTACAATATCAGCCCTTTTTGTGTGGAAGAAAGTAATAATTCTCTTGTGATATGAAAGACAAATAGGCTTTAATTGCGATGGAGACAGGATGACTGCATAGCACAAATGACTGTGAGTTATACAGATTTTTACCCTTTTGGTGTCAACTCAAATCCTGCCCAAACATCTGGTCCTCTAATTCCTCTGTGTATGGAGAAGTCCCAATTCTTTGCACAGAAGTTATTCGATCCAGGCTCTCAACTCTTCCTTTATTGACAATTATACCATAATGACTGTCAAGTGAGTTCTCAGTCAACAGTTAACACTATTTACCTTTTTATTTATCCCAATAAATTTAGATGCCCTTGCTCAAAGTCCCATTGCTTTAGGAACTGCATAGGAAGACTCAGACCCAGTTTCCCGACTGTATAATGAGAGACAAAAGGTGAGAAGATACACGGGAGATGAAGCGTTTTAGTCAGAGACTTCCAGAGAACAATTTTGTAATTGACAACAAATCACAAATGTCCAACCTCACCATCCGGTCTGAATGCTCACTGCTCTTTAGAGGCCAAAACTGCAGTGGGTATGGAAAGGGGGTCCTTCCCTGGTAACAAGCCTCTTAAGTTCTATGAGTCAGAGAAATTAGCCTATCTTTTCTGTGAAATACAAATGCTGTGTCCACATGTAGGAAGAGAAATACTATGATAGTGTAAATCAGCAGTAGCAAAAGTAAGACAAACTCTTGTGTCCACTAACTATTCAGGTGTAACTTACAGATGTCTTCACAATTCTCAGCAACACATAAACTTATCCACCTGACACCACTTTTTCTTTTATGACAAATGTTGAATTTAAATTATAATTCCCATGTTAATTTCACCATTTAACCTCTGATTAGCCCCAATGACTTAATCAACACTTAGTGCTGGACATAGAAACAAAGTATTTTAAATCAGTGATAGAAACTCTCACAGGTGGATGAGTCATCATTTTCACCTTGGAATGTATTTTTCATTTATACAGAGACAGGAAAACAGTTATATATATATATATAAAAGATTTAGAAGCTGTATGTCTTTGAGCCAATAACTGATTCAGAACATTGGTTTCCTGCAAAGGAATTAATCCCGCCTACCTTTTAATATCTACAGTGCTGATGTCCACTTTTGAACTGTCATCAAGACTTCACTGGTAGTTAATGAAAAGAAGTCAGCACTTTCAAGGTATGATTCATCTGACGTATTTGAGACATTCTTAGGATGAGATGCAATGCTCCCTAAGTTTGATCACATAAATCTTAATGCATCACTGAAGAGAGCTAAGAGGCTTCTTAGAAGTTAATGGCAGTAACCATACACTGAATGTAGAAAGGTGCCAATAGTTGAGTGATTGTTGAAATAATGGAGTCACACACTTAGAAGGGATGTTGAAGATTGGAAAGATCTTAAAAAGAGCTACTGTAAGGATTAAAAGTGGTGAAAAACCTACCTCATGATGAGAGTCTAGAGAACCTCAGTCTATCCAGTTTTCCAGGAGAAAGTTAAAGAAATGACTTGTTCACAAAGGAAAAATAAAGAAAATGCTGACAGCTGGTCATCAGGAATGCTAGCGTATAAAAAAATAAGATTCTCTACCTAGAGCTGAAGTCAATTCAGCGCAAGTTTAGCCTAGATTTTAAGATATTTTAATTGTGAAGGTAATTAATAAATGGCTGGCAACAATGTAGAGTATCAAATATCTCTTTTCAACATAGTTGTTTGACTCAATTTTAAGTTCAAAAATTTTAATTTCTTGATAAAGAAAAAATTCAGGAAGTTGAAATGCTTTGATTTTGCTTTGATTAATATCACAAAAAATCAGAATTTCTTGTGAAGCCAGTTCAAAACAAAAAGAATTGAAAGGTGTCTACTTGAAGGTCTTGTCTTACCTGAAGCAAAACTTCTGCAGCATATTATGAAGCACTCTGATTTCATCAGAGTGCACTTTGTTTGGGGGAATGAATCCTGTCAACATTTTTTTGCAAATCGGCTTTAGTAGTTGACCACAGGAACAGCTTACTAATGATGCAATTGATTCTTTGTCACTTTAATTCTTCAAATTTATTAATTGTTTTTTCTGAACGTATTTCTGAAATATCTGTCATAGTGTAACCAAAAGTTATGGGTTTGGTGTAGAGGTGATTAGGTGAAACTGCAGGATCTGAGTTATTCAAAAGGTCAGATTAGATAATCATAACTGTTTTTCTGTGACCTCATAGGCTATTCATCTTATGCATTAGGTCTTATGCATTCAATTTTAAATATTCTTGGCTCCCTTAGACACCGGTGGAGATTATTAAATATATGGATGGAATTTAAAATTCTGTTCTCTATGCTATTGCTGACCATTTCAGTCAGCTCTACCTCATCTGAAATGTCCCCAGAGAGACTAGCCTAGAAGTGATGGTTTGGGTGAAGGGAAGATATAGAACAAGAATTGAGATGTTTATGGATTTGTGATTAACAGTGAAGTCTTTCCCTGACAGTGTTAGGGGTTCCTATGCTACTCAGTCTCAGGATGGAGAATTCCCTAATTCATCTTTCTCTTACCTGCTCTATGTGTGTTATTGGCAAATATCATCAAATATAGTATTGTTAGGGGGGTGGAACGAAAGTAGCCTTAGAATGTAAAGAAGTCCTTTAAACCATAATTACAATTGTTGGCTTACATTTGGGTCAGATGTACTTCACCTGAACAAAGACCTCATTTTCTTCTATGTACCATTCACCATTATTGGCACTCATTCAACAGTAATTCAAATAAAGGACTGTCAAACTGGGAAAATTGATTCAGAATCTAACTTGAGCAAGTTGAGGTAAATAAGCATGGATGTGAACTGCAGGGTGATTTGGCCCATTATCTTCCATGCATATTTCTCATTAGTCACCTTTCATGTATTTACCCTGAATCCTACTGCCAAAAGCAACCTTGCAGTCTTTATTTCAATTTACTATCCCTAACATTTGGTTAACTTTCTCTTTGTTGCACTATTATTGCACTCAACTTTTTTCCTCCACATGCTGCTCATCAACCCAATTTATTGACTCATAGAGTTACTAAGGAGATGCTTATCAAGCAGAATAAACACCCCTGTGCTTGCCAACTGGTACTGTGTAAATTGGCTTTGCTTCAGTGTCCAGTCATAATCTAACAACCCCTTGATGGTGCCTCAAAATGCTTTGCTTTGTGTCTGGATTTGCCAGCAGAGTACATGGCACAAAAGAAGTTTGTGTTTCAAACCCTTTTTTTAGCCAGATTTCAATACTTTTTTTTTTTTTTTCCCATCCTGTATCCCCAGCCCACCTTATTGTAGCCTCTAGCAAAACGTTTTGTGCAACTTATTACTGTGCTATCCAACATCATTAAATTTGTTCACTGATGCACATATGTAAATGTATTTTGTGATAATGACTATTCCCAGACTGACCTGGCAAGGTTTTTTTTTTTTTTTTTTTTTTTTTTTTTTATACTATGTTAATGGACTGTTGCTGTGAAGTTTCAGTAGAGGTATTGTGTCTATTGATTGTATTGATACTGTTCCCAGAGGCTTCATTATCAACTTTGTGAACTCTGAGCACTAAAAAGACAAATGAAATATTCTAATGAGCTGTGTGTTCTGCCATAGCCTATATGTATTTCAGGGATGTAAGAAGTATTTTTTGACCAGTTTAGGGTCTGAGCTCTGTTATGCTGCAAGAAATCATATCATAATACTTAGGGTCATCTAATACTTGCTCACTTTCCTATTTCAATACTTTCATGTTCCACTAAAACACAATCACTGAATTCTTCACAAATCAGAGCAGACAAAGTTCACTGGCACCATGGGGCTGTAACAAGCCCTTTCCTCTCTCCCTTTTTCTTTCATTCTTGTAACACAGCTGTTTATACAGAAGCGAAACAATGTAGAGTTTGTTAACAGCTGGCAGTTAGCAGTAATTTATTATGGAATGGGTCTTGAAATGGCTCAGTCTCCTTGACGATGAAAAACCAAGAGGCTATGTTGCTTTCAAAATCTTGTTTTGGGACTAGAAGTGGAGGTTGAGGCTGTGCCAATTTCAGGCTTATGAAAGCTGTATAGAAAGAAGAGGGCCAACTCCCCAGCTCCTCCTTAAAGCAAAATGAACTTTGTGAGACAGGATTTGTTTCCACCTATTAGCGTCAGTGTCTTGTGCTCCACCTGCACCCATCAAAATAACCATCTCACTGGGACTCTGAAGTTTGGACCAGATGATTGTTCAAGGTCTCTTCCAACCTGGGTTGTTCTATTAATCTATGAATCCATGATTTGGCACTTCTTTTTTTTTTGATGTGTTTTGAAAAAATGGTTTTAATTTGACTTCACCTGTAGCTCTGAGCCTCCACAATTTTCATTCCATTTATTCTTTGCTCTTTCAGTCAAGAGATGAAAGAGGAAAGATACTTGTTAGGAAAAATGGTGGCATATAGTTGGCTAGTGAGCATCAGCTTAAATATTCCAGGAAGAAAAGAGGGAAAATGTTCTGTAAAAATGACCCATAACAAAGATTTGGGGAGAAAAATAGAATAAGGACAGCAGAAAACAGAAGTAAAGCTATTCAAGCAGACACGCATTCACACAAGATGTTTTCTTATTGAGCAATAATCCCTCCAAACCAACTTCATGGATGGATAGGATTCTGCCTGTCTTTTACCGTGAAAGCTCTTCTAGCAATTGTTTTCCTTGGAACAATTTCCCAACATTACAGGAGAGATGCTGGTTGTGTAAAATTAGCAAGGTTCTTTGCCAGCACTTCAGAGGACTCTGTGCCATGTTCCTCACTTCCCAGTTGTGAAGTTGCAGAAAGCCATGGTGTCTGGGAGGACAATTCTGACCCGGTGGCCTGGGTAATGCACTTAGTGACAATGCAGGCAGCGCTCAGCCATCAGCTCCACGCTCTTTGTGCAAATGGTAGATGACAGATGCATTTTCTGTAGGAATCAAGGCCTGCACAGAGAGAAGCAACAGTGCATGTTTTAAGGGAAACTGATGTTAGTCACAGAGGTGATAGGAGGAATACATTGAAGCAACAGAAATTGCAAGATAAGAAGGATGAGGTTTTATTCAGAGGCTATTCAGGGTATTCACTGTTTTTTAATTTTCAAGTAAATAAGGTTACTGAATATTGTATAATGATGTAATGAAGAGAAAACCTGCAAAATTCTTAAAAAATATATCCTATGTCATAGGACCTGAGAACATCATTTAAACCATGATTAAGAGTAAAGTTAAGGCAGATACTAGTGACTATATATTTAAAGATATTTAAGGAACTATTCGGTCTATTTGGTCTTTCTTTCTTTCTTTCTTTCTTTCTTTCTTTCTTTCTTTCTTTCTTTCTTTCTTTCTTTCTTTCTTTCTTTCTTTCTTTCTTTTCTTCTGTGTTTTACTCAGTAAATGGTTAGTGTGGAAATGCAGGTTTCTAAATGTAAAGATAACTTGACTGAACTTGACCCCTAGTCCTTCTGCATATCCCCACTCTAGACAACAGAAATAATATATTCCGGCCCTGGGTAGGTCTCAGTCTGTCTCAGATGGGTAATATTAATAGTCATCTGACATCTAAGAGTTTCCAGTGCAGAAAAAAATTATTGAGGAAGGGCAAGGGATTCTTTCTATTAATTCCCGTAGTCTTGTCTTCACCATCTATCCTTGTGTTCCCTGAATAACAAAGACTGGACAGGTTGCTGAGGTTGCTCAGAAAGTGCATAATGGCATCATGATGCAGTCATGACCCACACATCACCCAGTGCAAAGACCTTACCTCATCACAGAGTAAATACGAAGGCACTCTAGGGACAGTCAGGGCTGCATCTGCCCATGCCACCAGCTGTGTGGGTGTTCTTCACTTTGAGATGTAGAGCTCCTGGACACCAAAAGGAACTGCAGGTTCTGTCCTAGTCTTCTAGCTATTAGATACTAATTAATTTATCAATCAATCATTCATTTTTACAATGCTGTTAATTAAGTGCAGTGCTTAATCTTAAGCCATATCATAAGCCTTTCCCTTTCCCCTTCCCACCCCTCACCTCCCACCTCATGAGCCTCCTTTTCTATAATGTCAAATTGCTGAGTTCCTTTCTGGGCATATGCCTTGCAGTGATTACCTTTGTTCTCTGTAATGGTAACATGCAGGAACAGCAGTGGGATTTTGCAGCCATGTCCTTCGATCTCTGATGCAGGAACATACTTTTCACTGGATAACTTTAATGAGGGACAAGGTAAAGTTTCCTTAGCCTGCCAAGTAGATCTACATTTCGTTTTTTGTCATTCATTATACCATGACTCCTTTAAGTAGCATTTCATGCATCCTCAAATTTTATTCACTGATTCACTTGTCACCTTTCAAAAAGTTACCTTAAAATCTTATTCGATTTTCAAAAATACTGCTTTAACCATGTGCTTATCAGTAGTGAATTCAGTGATGTCCATTTTATCCTGAGGTGAACACAGACAAACTCTGACCTGGTGGCCACAAAATATCTGGCAAAGTATCAGCTTATAAAAACAACTTGTTATAATATCACACAGAATAAATCTCAGCTGACATATCTGCTGAAGTTATTTTTAGAGGAAATAATTCATAAAACTGAAAGGTGTGAAACAGTGAACATAATCTATGTTGACTGGGAAAAAATGCTGTACCTTACAGGAGACTGAAACAAGGGGCGAGCAACAACCTCAGAGGGCAGCATCCTGGTCAGAATAAAGATCTGTCTGAATGTCTTTGTGCTAGAACAAATGGCTCAGGAAGATGATAAATGGAGAATCACAAAGCTTTATTTTTCTCCCCACTTACAAATGACTTAGTAAAGCTAACAGTCTCCACCAATTTCCACCATATATAGGATATCTTATACTAATGCCAAGCATCACTCTATTAACTCAGTTTTTCCCATCCACTTTATTTTTGTGTGTCACTGGTATAAGTGGCTGTTCAGCATTTAACAATTTGGGATCATTTTATTTAAAAAAAAAAAAGAAGAATTTTGAAAGGACAAGAAATTTTAACCCTCAAGGCCAAAGATGGTAGGGAGGAGTTGGTGTACCCAGTAAATATAGCAAGCAGATGTGGTGAATTGGAAAATAAATTAGAATTCAGATGGCAAAAGACCAGCTTCAGCTGTCTTTCAAATCAGCATGAGCAGCTCCTAGATAGGTGAGTGGAAAGGATCATTGGGCCAGAATCTCCTCAGACTCTTCAGGTGTAAATCAAGAATAATCTCAGTTTTTATTTTGTATAAAATTGGTAAGGGAAGAAGTAAGCTCAGTAATGAATTTTCTGGGTGTTACTTGAATGTCAGAGAGATCAAAGACAAATTGGAGCAGAATACTGCTTGTATGACAAGAGAAAGAACAGAAATGAACAGAAATCACTTTATTTCTAAGCAATGGACCTTAGCCCATATTCTGGCTTATGTGAGTCTCAAGGGAAAAAAGCCCAGACTCAGACGCACCACCATGCCCTGCTAGGGCTAGCTTAGTGTTGCAGGGAGTATGCAAAAACTGAAGAGGGCACAAAGAAATATGCAGAAATGATGACAGGGCTCAAAGGGATGAATCACAAGCGGAAGCTGGAACGACTGTCACTATAATATTTTAATGCATTGTGTCAGGGCTTAATGTCAGAAGGTAACATGGACAAAAATATAAAATATCAATTAAACACTGCAAATGAGCTAAACAATTCAGAAAAAGGTTTTAAAAGCTCTTACACGACTGGTAAAATACCTTAGCAGATGCACAAATGCACCTTGGGATGAATGCATTATGCATTATGGATTCAGGGCTGCCATTATAACCCTCATAATCACTTTTTCAGTTGCTCATGTGTTGTACATCTGTGACTTGTTGGCAAGATACTGCAATGAAAGGAACACTCGCTATTTTAGATCATCTTTTATCTTTGGAGTGTTTGGCTGTTGTTTTTGCTCTTTTGCTCTTTCTGAACCCCTGCAATGCAACCTTTTCAATAGCATGTGCTGCAAATGTGCTATTACAACTCGTTTAAAAAACTACTATATCTCAGTACATATAAATAGAAACAGGAGACCACAACTGACAAAAGAAGTCAACTCTGTGTTGTCATCTCAAACAGCATAAAAATAACAACAACAACAAAAAATGCAGTGGTTTACAAAATTACACCAGTAGTATAAATATCAGAATGTGATGAACCTCAGAACAGAAAAACAAACAAACAAACAAACAAACAAAAAGATTGGGAAGCTGGAGAGGTCCCATTGGACTGGAAGCTGGCAAATGTGCCAATTTTCAAGAAGGGTAAGAAAGAAGACCCTAGCAATTACAAGCCTGTCAGTCTCACGTCAGTGCCTGGTAAAATTATGGAGAGGATGATCCTTGAAGTTATTGAAGCGCACCTGGGGGACAATGCAGTCATTGGTCCCAGCTAATATAGGTTCATGAGGGGTAGGTCCTGCCTAACAAATTTGATTTCCTTTTATGATAAGATCACCCATCTAGTCGATCAAGGGAAACCAGCTGATGTGATCTTTTTGGACTTCAGCAAAGCTTTTGACATGGTTTCCCATAGGATCCTACTGGACAAAATGTGCAGCATACAACTTCACAAAAACATCATATGATGGGTGAGCAATTGGCTGACGGGCAGGGCTCAAAGGGTTGTGGTAAATGGGGCCACATCTGGCTGGCTGATGGTCAATAGTGGGGTCCCTCAAGGCTTCATTTTAGGGCCAGTCCTCTTCAATGTTTTTATAAATGATTTGGATGTAGGACTAGAAGGTGTTTTGAGCAAATTTGCTGACGACACCAAACTTGGAGGAGTTGTGGACTCGGATGAGGGTGGAAAGGCCTTGCAGAGAGATCTGAACGGATTGGAGAGCTGGGCGATCACCAACCACATGAAGTTTAACAAAAGCAAGTGCTGTGTCCTGCACCTGGGACGGGGCAACCCTGGCTATACGTACAGACTGGGTGACGAGATGCTGGAGAGCAGCCCCGCAGAAAGGGATCTGGGGGTTGTGGTTGACAGCAAACTGAATATGAGCCAGCAGTGTGCCCTGGCAGCCTGGAGGGCCAACCGTGTCCTGGGGTGCATCAAGCATGGCATTGCTAGTCGGTCAAGGGAAGTGATTGTCCTGCTCTACTCTGCACTGGTGCGGCCTCACCTCGAGTACTGTGTGCAGTTCTGGGCACCACAGTACAAGAAGGACATTAAACTGTTAGAAAGTGTCCAGAGGAGGGCAACGAAGATGGTGAAGAGCCTAGAGCGGAAGACATATGAGGAGCGGCTGAGGTCACTTGGCCTGTTCAGCCTGGAGAAGAGGAGGCTGAGGGGGGACCTCATCGCAGTCTACAACTTCCTCACAAGGGGGAGTGGAGAGGCAGGTGACCTATTCTCCGTTATCACCAGTGATAGGACTTGCAGGAACAGTGTTAAGCTGAGGCAGGGGAAGTTTAAGCTGGACATCAGGAAGAGGTTCTTCACCGAAAGGGTGGTTGCACACCGGAACAGGCTCCCCAGGGAAGTAGCCACTGCACCAAGCCTGTCTGAATTTAAGAAGCGATTGGACTGTGCACTCAGTCACATGGTCTAAACTTTTGGGTAGACCTGTGCAGTGCCAGGAGTTGGACTTGATGATCCTTATGGGTCCCTTCCAACTCGGGATGTTCTATGATTCTATGATTCTATGATGAAACAAACAAACAAAACTTTTAGCTGTTCAGGGTAGATTCCTCTGCTTGTACTGTTTAACTGATCATTCAGGGTAGAACCTAGAATCTCCCTCTGTTAACATCTCCAGTGCTTTCCAGGACACAGCACAATAGAAGTGATAGGTAGCATACATACTAGGAGTCTCCACTTTCCATTGAAAGCTTTGAGTTGTCAGCAGAAGGGAGTAAAGGCATGCAGTCGTTGGTGGAAAACATATGTTTGCAGACATGTAACCAAGAGTCCTGCACTGCAGCCAAAAGCATTGCTAACAATCCCCAGGCATATTTATGAGAGCAGAAGGAAAAAAGACTACAGAGAATAAGATGACTGATCTGTCCATGATTCACTGTGGGAAAGTGCATTTTCTCTCTCCAGCACCAAGAGATTTGATCTTCTCCTGGATACAGCTTGGGCACAATAGTGAAGGACAATTTATTGATCTATTTTACATGGTGTCCAATCGAACTAATGGAAACGAAGTGAAAAATACTTTGTTTCTGATGTGCATTCCACATTACCTCTGATGTCTAAGTAATTTCCCATTGCCTGGTTTTACGGATAAGTGAAATATATAGAAATCTATCACAGTAGGAAACCTGATATATTTTCCTGGGGGTTGGAAAGGGGAATAGGACGATGACATGATTTAACTAATTTCACAAGGCACAACACTCACCTTTGGAATAGTTAAGATGAGCAACTACCCATCATCTAGCATTTTTTGACCAAATTGGGGAGTTAATAAGGAGAGCAGCAAAATGATTCCTGACTTTCCTAGAAAACAGATTATCTTTGATACTGTGAAAACTATCAGCACCTTGGGATACTCAAGAAAGATAACTTGATGTGGGATTCAATTCACCTAATGTCAAATGTGAGCCATAAGCTGGTCACTTTAGGTGCTCTTTACAGTGGAGGGAAAAAGGTAGTTTTAGGGCATGGCTTATGTGATGTTTTAGGGCATCTGCTTTCAGAGAAGTCAGAAGTAAACACCTCCTCCACAAACAGGATGACCTTTAGTTCCCTGTCCTTTCTGTGTTATACAAGACAGGAACATCTCATAAAGGTTCCAAAGCACAATCATTTCTGAATAACAACACCCATAAAACACTCTTCCATAATAATATTAGATGGATCTCAAATTATTTTCAGAGCAGGCGAACATTCTACTACGTTTTTGCTGAGAGGACAAGTGACAACAACCAACCACGGTGGTCATGCAGAAGGTCAGTGACAGAGGCAGAAATAGAAATCAAGTCTCCTGCCTTCCTGTGTGCTCTTTCAGCTCAACAAACCTGCCCTTAATTTCTGTATCCTACTTATGAGATTCAGCTTTATAGCTCTAGTTAATCTTTCTGAACTTTCCTGAATGTCTCCACAGACAGTCTCTGAGGGAACATTATCTACCGTTCCTGCTGATGTTTAGAACTGTGAATACAACTGCATCACCTCTTCTTTTCACCTTGGAAGGCACCTTCATCTGTCATGTCTGCTTTTGGGGCCATTTTGAGAGTTGTCCCACCTACTCTTATCTGCAGCAGAAACTTGTCTAGACTTTGCCAAGAAGATCGACAGCTACAGGACTGGTTGTGTCATCAGTCTCTCTGGTCCTCTTTTGAAGCACAAAACTGGACACCAGAGAGCATACAGAATGGTCAAGACATTAAGGAAAAGATGATAGTAAAAATGACTGAATGACGAAGTTCTCTCTGGCCAAGACATAGGATTGCAAGTTTCAGAAAACTTTCAAAGGCATGCCAAGGTTCCTGGCTTCTAAAGTTGTGATCACAAACATGAGATTTAGGTACAAAAAGTCCAGAAACAGAATGCAATATTTTATCTTAAATTTATACAGCTTTGTGATTATACCAGAGTTTCTGATTTAGAAGCCTTGACAGAGATCTGAAGCAATTCTCTGAGATGTACAGCCTTGCGAGCTGTGCCAAAGAGATTCTGGGGATTTAGTGTACGCTGATTTTAACACAGTGAACCAAATTATGTTCTGCCGCGTAGATTTGTAAACTCCATCAAATTCAGCAGTGCTCCAACAAGTGTATTCAGAAAACACACACACAAAGAACAAATGATATTTAAATTCTTCCCTGCCTAAGACCTCTTATGGATCAAGGAGGGTGAAGTCAGCAGTCAAAGACAGGCAGCTAGTGTCAACTTTGGTGCCCAAGGATATTTACCGAGAGCAGACTCCTGCCCTCCTGGGGTGGCAGCTGAAGGCCTTGCTGGGAACCCTACAACACCTCAGCTGGCATTAGGTGTCTGCACTTGGGCAGCTGAATAGCCTATGACAGTCACTCCTCTGCTTTCACTGGGTATTACTTGATATCTGCCACATCTATAGAGCTTACTTGCAAAGGAAGTAGTGAGGTTCTAAGCATCAAACGAAAACAGGATGAATGGATTTATTTAAAATATACAGTGAGGATGAAGGGCATGTGCTTGTCTGGAAAAGGGGTTGTTTCCAAGTTTCTAAAGACAAGAAAAAGTTTTTTGGCCAGTATCATTCTCAATTAATGAGACCAAGGCAAAAACAAATATATTCCAAATCTTTATTGTTGTATTTATAAACATTTATGGGCATATGGAATTTTCTCTTTGGATTTGTCAACAATGTTATTACATCCAGACCTGGATGCTGTTTGCTTGATTGGTTTTGTAAAGCAAATAATAAGAAAATTGAGTTCAGCATCATGACAGTTTTATATACATAAATATATTCCAGAAGAGCTTAATTACAATTAGGTGATGTGATGCTGAATGTAACTGATCCCCTCTTACACCAATCACGGGTCATACCTAACTGATCCAGTCAATAGTTTCCATCTTTACAACTGTAACTGTACATGATTACTGTTGAAGGAACATAAACCCTTATAACTCTTTCTAAAGCAACATGATAGCTAGCATGGTAAGCAGTAAACTCGAGTTTTCCTCACTGTCCAGATTTTCCAGAGAAGATTCACAAATTAAAAGTCTGAGAGGATACTGTTGTTTGCTCTTATATCCTAGGTAATATGTCCATGGAGCTTGAAGCAGTCATTTGAGCAAGTTCATAGAATCACAGTCATAGAATGGTCTGGTTTGGAAGGGACCTTAAAGATCATCTAATTCCAACCATCTCCATGCTGGTCAGCTTTGAAAAATTTTTTTTCCCCATAAAAATGGCCTTGAAAAAAGACCATTACTCATCATTTTCTCATTGCTTTTAACAAAAGGTCAGAAGTTAAAACTATTCAGGAGACATTTAAAGGTTTTTGAATATTCATATTTTCTGTTGTGGTCAGCATAAGTTTCAGCTACCTATGGAAATTTTTCAGACTTCTTAACAGCGATAAACATTGTAATTTTTTGAAGGATGGATTTTTTTTTTTTTAAATTTGTCTTGTTTTCTTATGATTGGGATCACTCAGGCTTTTATACTTTGGCACATTATAAAATGCCACTGGAAAAGACAGCGTAATGCAAATGACTGCTTCAGCACAAGCTAACTTACGTTTTCAGTTCTACAACGCTTTAGCAAGCATGCCTTGCCACCTGAGCTGTGAAGGTTCAGATCTGAGGTTTATTTTGCATTATTGGTGTGTCCATGCCATGTAAGCATGGCACTTGGGTGTAGGAGATGTGAATCTCAGCCTCTGATGGTACTGGAGGACTCCAGACCACACTCAGACTCCAAGCTCTTGCTGTAGCTTTGCGGAAGTGCTTCCACACACTTGCTGAGGGTGCACTCAATCCCACTGTCCATGTTACTGTCAGAGATGTTGAACATTGCTGGTCACAACACTGACCCCTGATGAACACCACTCATCACTGTTCTTCACCTAGACATCAAGCTGTTGACCGCAACACTTTCAGTGTGACCACCCAGCCAATTCCTTACTCACCAAGTGGTCCATCTATCAAATCCAGGTCTGCCCAATTAGAGGCAAGGATGTCATGTGGGACAGTGCCAAATGCTTTGCACAAGTCCAAGTAGAAGACATCAGTTGCTCTTCCCTTATCCACCAATGTTATAACCCTGTCACAGAAGGCCTCCAAATTTGTCAGGCACAATTTGCCCTTGGTGAAGCCATGTTGGCTGTCACCAATCACTTCCTTGTTTTCCGTGTGCCTTAGCATAGTTTCTAGGAGAATCTGCTCCATTATATTGCCAGTCACACAGTTTCGACTGACTGGCCTGTTGTTCCCCAGGACTTCCTTTTTTCCCTTTTTAAAAATGGGGGTTACTACACCAAAATCCTTTCTTAGTTATTTCATTTTTGACCATAGACCTTTACAACAGCAATTTTTAATGATGCAAGTTAAATGTATGTATGGCAGAAATATTTATACCCGCTTCCATACCAAGAATGACATGATAAAATTTCCAAATAGCGTCCATCACCAGCTAACATTACAAATCATCTTAAGTATTAATAGTGTGATAGTTGGACTATAATAGCAAATTATGCCACAAGAAAAACAGACAACATAATAATTGTTAATAATGAAACTTATGTGTTATACATACATTTGTCTTACTGGAAAGTTACAACATTTCTGAAAAATAATGTACTGGTTACACATCATAGGCCTTCAGTATGGAGAGATGTCTGAAGTGTGTTTTTGTTTTCATTGAAGTGTTCTCTCCAGTCAGGCTTTATGATGTGAAAAGCTGACCCACCACATCCATAAATGGTGGGTCTTGCATGGCTTTTTCTTTAAAAAAATCAGCATACCAGCAGGAGAAAATAATGAGATATGGCTTCCAAATAGAAAAGAGACCTTATAATTCTGATTTGTGTTTGTAGACCCTGGAGAGTAGCAAGAGTTCAGGTATAAAGATCTAGGGGGTTTCTATAACCCTTCTCAAGCTGGCTTCTGAATTTTGTCCCACAACTCATGCTTAACTTATAGATATACATCCTTTGCTGCCTCTACCCTCAATGCATTGATGAAAGTACCATGAAGAAAGAAGATAGGGCTGGTTGTACACAGTTCTAGTTCTTATTTTGGTCATTTCCATTTCTATGAAAGAGAGCGTAGAAAGGAAGCAAGCTGAGGAAATGTTGCTACTAGTGCAAGTGACATTTTTGAGTAAATCTGGTTCAGGAGTGTTTCATATTCAAGAGCACAAAAGGTGGTTTAATGCTCCTGTAGTTTACAGTCAGACTGCAGGGAAGAGGAGCTCTGAAGGGCAGACAGCAAACAGGACAGTGACCTAAGGCAGCATGAGGAGCTGGCAAAGCAACTGCTTGGGGCAAGCCTTCATTGTGATCTGCACAGCTTGGTCAGTGCCTCATTAACACGGCAATTGGAAGCAAACAAACAAAACCAACACACACACACACACAATGATTGCCATGAAGAAAGCCCAAATGTTAGTTGCTTACTAAGTATACATCTTCTACTCAACTCCAAGTAGAGCTGACAAAGGAAAGTGACAGTATAGACACTAACAACAAAATGACAGAAAGAAAATAGATGCCACATCCTCCTTTGCAGTTTATGACCAATTACAAAAAATTGTATGGTCTCCATGAGGCAATTAAAGAGTTATGCTTCAGTAACCAATTAATATTCACTTGACATCATCAGTTTACCAACATCTCATAGAAACAGCCTTATTTTCCCTTGTCTGTTGTAATTGCATTAGAGCACAGCAACCACAAAAATAAATAAATAAATGAAAAAGCACAGAAGATGCAAGCTTTCTTGATTTGGAGGAATATTTTATCCCAGTATCTTTTAAAATGCAGGAAAAAAAAACAAACACAAATACTCTGTCTACGTAGTAGTACATTGTATACAGTAGGAATATTTCTATGCTGTAAACATTATTTTGGAAACAACAATGACAATCAATCACAAAACATTTTAAGCACCAGAGGAAACTTTAATCGACTCAGTATAGGTTAACTAGTCAAATCTTTCAGGTATATTCTGCAGAGCAGAGGGAAGACAAATCCTATATAAATCACATTATAATTCATGTAAGAAGTATTTTCATCCTTTTCGTCATTTCTGTTTGTTAAAGGTAAGTTAAAAAAAAAACAGTTTTACTCAACAAACATCCTAATGAGTCACATGGTAACTTTTTCTCAAAATTCTGTGAAAGAAGATGAAAGAAGCAATGGATATGGCTTAATTAGACTGTAGCTCAGTTAATTATACTTATTTATAAACCATAAGCAGTCATTTTGCCTTTGCTTATAACATATTTCTTAATTGTTTCCTACTTGGAAGTAGGAAAAGAGCTCATGGTGGTCCATCTCTCTCTGCTGAAGCGGGAGGGGTTAAGGTTGAGCAGGGTCCCAGTATGGGCACCTCTGTTGGGCACCCAGTGCTGGGAAGAACTGGTCCGGGACACAGAGTCCATTAGGAAGGTTTACAGGGCAAGTACTTTTGGACTAGTCCAAACAGCATATAATCCTACTCTGACTCACTACTCCTACAGAAAAACCCTCAAATTCCACTTTCAACAAAAGCTGAAATTTAGCATATAGGAGATTACTTTTTTATTCTTTAAAATCCTGATTAACTACCCTTGAAAGGCCATAACTGCTTATTAATTACTAATTAGTGGGCTACTAATGTTCCCAGGTTGCCTGTGTTACTGCCAGGTTACTGTTATTGCAAAGAACAGTCCCCATTTTGAAAAAGCATAGCCTCTTAGTGCCTTACCCCCATTTAACCCAGTCAGGTTGTACAGATGAGTCACCCCCGTGCCAGTTCAGGAGGTAATAAGCACTTATGGCTCTGACTCAGTACAAAACTCAGAGAATTTTGGGTCTTGTCTTTAGCATTTCTTATGGTTGACTTAGCATATCTCACACTTGACATCTTAATGACCACAAGATTAGAAAAATATCATTGAACAGAAAAACTGGCTTCTTTGCTTTCCTCCATTCTGAAGTGGTCCTAAGCTATTTCCTAGGTGAGTGCTGCTATCACTTGTATAGATCTAGGGCTGGGCTGCAGCTCTTATCGATGTCAGTTGAAACCGTGCCTCTGGACACTAGAAAACTCAAGAAGGTCAGAGGGTCAAAGTGAAGGAACATGAAAGAGGTGCATAGGGGAGAATAAAATCTGCAAAGCAGGGCATTTCCTGGCAGAGGTCATCACAGCCTGCTCCTCTGGTTTTACATTTCATCCAGTGAATGTCTAATGTGAAATGCATAAGGCAACCAAGACAGATAGGATCCTAGGAGGCAATGGTTTTTGAGAGGGAGTGATTTATTAAGCCAAAGATTTATGCCCTTCCTTGCTTGTGAGCTCTTTTTCAGATCACCAAAACATTATATTCTCTTCTGTGAACTGGCATGGCTATAATGTGTGCTGTGGAAGTCAGCTTCTCACTCTCTCTTCCATACTTCTACCTTGTTTAAAAGCCTGGCAGTTAGGGCACAGTTCTGGGCAATAAGGAATATGGGTGAGAGTATGGACATTTATACAAAAACTGAATTCTACTATAATGTTGAAAATTTTATAAGAATTAAGTTATTATCTATCTCAGAAATAACTTTTTTTTTCCAAAACCAAAACCAAAACAAAACAAAAACAAACAAACAAACAAACAAAAACACAAAAAAACAGTAACACCACATTGCAGGGCCATTCCTCAATGGGGAATGAGGGAGCTGAGAGTTGAGTTCAGTATTTCTTGTATCTGACTTAATATTGGGTAGTCTATAAGAAGTCTGTCCTTGGTAGTGAAAACTGAGACTAAAGAGAAGAAAGCCTTCAACATATGTATTTACAAAAGGGAATAAAAAAATATATATTCTTCTCTCACTCTCTGTGCTTGTGTATTTGAAGCGGAGAAAGCAGGGAGGCAAAGAAAAACATTGTTTTTGCCTGGCTGCATTGTTTTTATTTCTAGTAAGGCATGTAAACATTAAGTATTAAATTATGTGCTGGATGCCATAATGTCCACAAAAGTATTGCCCAATTGCAGATGTTATTGTTATGTGGCTCAAAGAAAAACAAACAAAAAAACCCACATAACTCTCTCCAGAGAAAACATGGAAAACAGTAGAGGGGACAAACTAGTAGATGGCCTTACCTAGCAAGGAATTAAGCAACTCCAGGCACCTCAGCCCTTGGATATCAATCATTGTGAATACAAGACCATCACCATTCAGTGCTCAGAAGCTTCTAGAATAAGTCATGAAGTTGGCTTCTAAAGAAGCAGGTAAAAATCATAAAAGCCATTTTTCTATAGGAAGGGAAACTAAAGAGAATTCAGAGGGAAAAATCAAGAAACTATTTTGTTTCCAGTTTTCTGCATTGTTAAAAAAAGAAAAAGAGAGAGAGAGAGAAGCAGGGTGCGTTTTGGGGAGGCAGGCAATAGAAAAAGTACTTCAAAAACAGTATCTTCTCTGGTAATAGGAAAAGGAAAAAAATCTAAAACCATCCCTTCAGCTAATTTAAATCATCATTGGTTGCAAGAGAATTGCACAAGCTAATGGAGGCTCAGAATCTTGCCCACTCATATTTCTTTGAAGAGATTTATATTCAAATAAGCATTTAGATTATTTTAGTTTTTCTTTGTTCATAACACTGGGTTCCTATTTTGTTTCACTGCCTTCTTTATCACAAAGGAACAAATTCTTTTCTCTGCTAAGTTATTCCTCTTTGAAGAATAGCTGTGAGAAGCAAGAGGAGGAACAAATTGGCAACATTTGTCAGTGCTCATCTGCCTTTATTATCACTGGGGGTCCTGTTTTCTGAGTTATCTCCTGTTTTACTTGGGGAACGCTCTGAGTTTCCAAAAGAGCCTTTATTCATAGCTACACTATCAGAGTTTGGGCAGAAAAGCCATACATGTCTGAGTTTTGATGCTTTACTGAACTTCACGACCTTTTGTGAGGCAGTTCTGGATGATGCCATTGCAGTAAGTCATAAAAAGCTCTTCAGTATCTCCCCACTTTTGACTCTTAAGAACAAAGTTAAAAAAGGTTGAGTGTTAGTAACTTCCTAGTAAATTATTTCCTTCAGAAGGTGTCGGCACCATGCTACTTCCACTTTAATGTGCTGCAACATGAAGTAGAGGCCCACATATTTCTTTCTGTAAATTGTAAGTTTTAAAGACCTAAGTATTTAACACTTTAAAAAGATCATTCACCTCAAATGATCAGTGTAGGAAGTGCACACATCATAACTTTGAGTTCCTTAAAAGTTTGATAATATTTTCCAAGGAAAAAAAATAAATAAATAAAAAATAATAACTATGAAATCTATTAGCTGAGCTTTTGTCTGTGGCAATCTGAGCATGCTTTTCATGCTTATCTGTGAATGTACTGTCTGTCTCTCTGTCCTCTTGCTTTCCAAGAAGAAATCAGTATTTCACAACACAACGTGCTAATGCTTAAATCTTCTTAAGACTGTAAGCCGCTTGCCCACTAAGGTTTAAACTTCTAGCTTGCTGTGTATAATGTGAGTGAGTGGATGAAGAATGCCCCACAAGGAGAAATCATTTAAAATATGTGACAACTGAAGCTGAAACAGAAAACCAGATCAGTAAATATTAGCATAGCTACATTAAATATATAGTGTGAAATTCACAGATGTAGACAATGTACCGCTCACTAGTACATATAATCAAACTGTAAAATCACAGGTAAAATGATATAATCAAATGCATAAGTCTAAAGTCAGATGTTGCAATTAAATGCACGAGTCTAATGTCAGATGTTGATGCAACAGGGTGCATTTTTTCATGGTGCAAAACCAGCACCCTGAGTATGCAAGATCACTTGTTTACACTTAAAAACCATTTCAGTGAGTATGGAAAACAGCTAGCCTTCTTTAAGGATCTTTACATTGTGCAGAAAGATTTTGATAGAAAGGTGAATGACAATACACAGACAAGAACTAATGAATCACTTGGGGCACCTAATTGTCCCTGCAGGTGGGCAGCATCTCACCTCATTTTCAGCATGTACTTGGTGAGTCAGGATCCTTCTGTAGACAAATGAAAAGATTGTCCCTTCCTGAAGGCAACCTGTGTTTCCTTTCACAAGTGTCCACTGATTGGGAAGGGAGTGGAGCAATTAGTTTAGACCGGGTCTCTGAATGTTATGTGGTTACAGTTAGGTGACATGGAGCTCAGACAGGATGACAGGTCTGCAGAGTGGCTGGGATACCACTGGGATGTTCAGGTGGGGCCCAGGACTAGAGTTTAAAATTGGCTGCCAAGGGAAGGAGATGGACTGCCTGCTGTGGCTTCTAGCTTTCTTCACAGCACCTCTTGTCAACGCAGCTAGTCCTGAACAACCAGTGAAACTCCAAGTAGGGGGGAAGAGGGCTGCAGTGAACAAGTGTCACTTGACTCCTGTTACTGGACCATCCTGCCTTCTTTGTTAGGAACTGCTTTGAAACAAGGAGATAAATTCATCCTAATTTTATATATGAGTTACTTGAGGTTGCTATCAGCAAGAATTGATTCATTTAGCACAGCTCATTTACAACACTGATCTTTGAAAACGTTTTTATAGCCACTTTAGGTGAGTGGAGGATTTAACAAAAGTGAACTGCAGCCTCATGAAGCAAGTTTCTCTCTGATACTTATATTATCAATAGGAAGAAAGCTTCTTTAGAAATTTGCTAGCCACTCTAAAAACTATTGTTTGTGCTCTGCATTGTGTAGTCATGAATAGCTCTCCCACAAAAAGCTCCTCTAAAAAATGACTGCTCTATGGGAAAAAAAGATGAAATTCCTATTGTTATGTGGCCTGGGAGGATACAGACCAAACTTGAACATAACCTTGTAAGAAATTTGCCACTCCCTGTGTAAGATATCTAAATATTGCCTGTTAAAAGCGTGCATAAGGCTTCACTGAAGTACAGGGGGGAGACATCCCTATCCCAGACATTTTAAGTAGGCAAAATGCAAACACTGTATTATTATCTATTCTCATTGGATGCGTGTTTTAGAACTTTAAGAATTGTTTCACCATTAAAGAGTAAAGTACCTGAGAGAGAGAACAAGAGGACAGGAGGGAAATAAGTTTTGTGAAAGGCCCCAAAGCAAGATGGACTTGAGGGAGAAGCACCACATCACTTGATATTCTGAGGTCTGACTGATGTATGACTGGGAAATGGAATTTCATGCGAGATTATGAAATGTAATGGAGAATTGTAAGGAAGGCCATTCTTCTAAGGAAGGCAGAGCAATATTCATGAGAGTTGGACAGCCCTGTGTTAAGTCTTGAGAATGAGGACAAATGAGTTTGAATTGGATGCAAAGAAAGAGCGAACACTGGTGGAAGTGTTAAAGAATGGAGATGCGTAACATGACATCAGGACGTTAGGGAAAAAGCCTTGTTCTGAGAAGTGTGGCAGCAAAACATGCAACAAACAATACTTCAGAGGATATGTGGTAGATTGTGGATGTGAGAAGAATCTAGTGGGGTGAGTGGGAGGATGAGATCAAAGGGTATGAAGGGAGGTGGGAGAAGGAGGGGGGTTCCGAATGGAAAAAATATGATAACCTTTTATATCAAAGAGAAAGGAGGAGGACATCTACGCAAGATGTATAGAAGGTTGAAGACCAGATGATGTTATTGTTATTATATCTACCATATCCCTTTCTTGGAATGTTCTCAGCCCTCTTGAGGGCTGACAATGATAAAGAATTCCTTTTATTTTTATTTTTTCCCCTGCATCATATAATGGGTTTATTCTTAGAGCACGAATAAAGAAAATGTTAAACAGGCCAGAGAGCAATGTTGCAGTAGAATGGTTTAGAGGTACCAGCAAGTAGTCAGAATTTGATTTGCAGTTAGTTTTGGCTTCATATCTTCTCATACAGGCTCACTTATCAAGCACGCTTTGTGCATTTAGAAAGCTTAGATTTAACTTACCTCACTCTAGTCACTCAGCAGAGGTAATAAAGTTAGAAACCAGGTGGCCCTCAACTACCTCTATAATAAGTAGGAACTAATGGGCAGCCAGGCGAGCTATGTTGCCTTCTGTGCCATCCTGATTTCTTCATGTTAGCCATAGCAGAATACTGAGGGTAAAGGCTGCTCATTTAAGTGCCTCAGTTATGAGCCTAAAGTTATGTGGAATGAATCTGGATTAAGGAAACACGGGTGACCTTACTGGTGACTGCAAAGAGCTGTGGGACTTCTCACTCTGTGCTGAAACACAACATTCAGCTCCGCAGAGAACAGGACCCTACTCAGTCAAAGCCTTTGTCACACAATGGTGTGAAATTTTAAAATAAAAGCTGGTACAAAAGTCCGGTAATACACATCTGCAATGCTCCCTCTAACCTGTGTTAGCAAGGGATTCTCTTTCCACACATCGCCAGGAGAAATCTTTTGTTCTCACAAAATTTAAAATGATGGCATCACCAGCATATTAAAGAACCTTAATAAGCATGTCATATCATCTTTAACGATGTTGTCTGCCTCATATGCCTCTTCTTTCTGGATTACTTTTCTTCTGTCTTTTCTGAGTGCTGAATGGTGATGAAGCAACGCTAGCTATAAACCCTAGCAGTCGTTTGGGGACTACTGACTCACTAAGAGGGTCCATAAGTTTAAATCCTGCTGTATAATTCTTCAGTACAGTAATATATTTATTTCTGTTTTAAACGCGGTAATAGACATATCATAAGCCTTTAGCAGCTTCTAGCTTGGAGGCAGTAGGACAAGAACATGGTGATATTAAAGAATGACATAGGGATCTATGTTAAATTGCTAATTACCTGGCACTGTACTTGCTTTCTGCTTATAATAAAGATGTGATGGTATTCCCAAATAATTCATAAAGCCTTACGTGAGCAAGCTAGCCTTGTATTACTTCAGTATAATTGAAAGTGATGAAGTGGAAGACTAGAGGTGTTTATTTTAGAATAACACTGTTAAAGTAAAATGCCAAAAGACAGAGAAAACCACTAGAGATCATGAAAGGAGTGAAGAGAAGAAAACTAACAGGGTCTAGAATAATCAGAATCATAAACACTGTAGCAAACAATTTAATTTTATTTTAAATGATTCCTAAGTAACAAATTAAACAACCAGCAAACCAGTGATTGTTAAGTTTCTTGGCCTGGATGCATATTGAGCTGTCATAAATGAGTTTACAAAAGCACATTTTCTTTGTATTTGAAAGCAGCAGTTTGATAGATCTAAGTCAGCTCCAGAACATTCCAACTTAGCAGGGCAAATTCTGTCTCAGGTACATACCTGAACATCTTTTCAGTACAGCTTGCATTGTAAGAAAAGGTGTCAGAATTATAAATATTTTCTTATTTCTTTTCCAGTGAGTCTAAGAAGAATGTATGTTCCTTTGGTAGTGGTGTACCAGTGCTGGTGAGAGCTATACAATATATGTTACAAGTTTGACTTTGCTTCCTCGTCAAAGTGTCCATATTGCTAATGAAAGATAATTTTTAAAAAATGTACTTTCCTCAGAATCTGAAATATCAAAATATATTAATTCTCAATCTTTTCTGCCTTGAGAGGCATGCAAGGACCCATTGAGCCAAGACCTTTGACTCCTTCAACATGGGGAAAACATGGAGACTGCAAACCACTGATGCTCATTCAGACCCCTTGGTTTATTTTTTCTCTTTCTTTTACTGGTGATGACAGTCCCCTGGGGCCTAGGTTACTCTTGACCAGAAAGAAAAGGCAGAGAGAGGCACCTTGAAGGAGCTGGGATGCTGGTCTATAGCAACAACCTGTGATGTGGGGTGGCTGAAACACACTATCTAACTAGCCTCTATGAATTAAGAGGAGGAAATCAGCATATGGATGGTACAGAGCGCTGTACAGATTAATGCAGTCCAGTATTTCATTTCATTTCCTTTTCCTTCCTGTCTTTCTATCAACCAGCAGTCACCCAGGTGCTCAGAATTTTGATAGCATCCCTTACAAACCTTTTCAGTAGCTCACTGAGCAATTTTCTATGGGCAATCACACTAAATGTATCATAGCTCCCACAATGGCTTTTGAAGTCACTTTGGCACAACCTTGTCTTCCGCTACTGTGCATCGCACCAAGCCAAATATCCCCTAACAAATTTGCCTGATAAGAAAGAGGACAAACAGTACTCTATCCCTTTTGGATATCTTGTGCTGAGGAACAAAAGATGGAGGACAGGGCAGGCCTTGGTTGTGAGACAATACTATTCAGAGGCAGGGGGAGGAAGGGAAATGATCTTTCTTCCCTTTGTCGGTGTGTTTATTAGATGATAAAAAAGAGCTACAGGCTGCACTCCCCATCCTGTAGCTTTACTATTAGAGGCAAATGCAGAGGATTAACAGTTCTCCTTAGAGATATCCCTGTACCTGGGAATGGAGACTTACTGCAGGGAAAGGGTAAGAGGAAATGTTCTTTACCACTGCCTCTCCTGTCACATACTCTGAGGTGTTGCAGGAGAAACTCTCCTAAACATCTAGCTTTCAGCCTCCACAGCTGAGACTTGTGCTTTGACAAGAGAAGTCAGATCTTTGTATTGTATTATATATACACTATATTGCTGTTAGACAGACAACACTCAGGAAAACTAGGGCAGCTTCTAACCCAAGACACTTAGGTGGTTTTGTATGTGACTGTAATGATTAGGGTTAAACAAACCCACAGAAGGAACGGTGATCAAACCCACAGGCTTCTTTTAACAGTACAAGCATTTTAGCATTTGAATTGAAGCTTTATGCACTATTTAATGAACACTCTTATCTTAAGATTTAATAAAGGGAAAATTCTTGAGTAATCTACTCACATGGGAAACAGTGGGTGGCAATTTGCTGAATCAGCACTGAAAGTCACAAATTTTCTAACACAAAACAGAATCCTCTCATTTTTCTCTGTCAATGATGTGCAGTTAGTAAATAACACATAAAGAAGAATCAGGGGTATGTTTAAAATTGTACCCTGTTATAAAAATAGAACTGTCAAGCTGGATTGCTGAGTCTGGCAGAGGGAGGGCATTAGCAGAGGAAAAGTAGATGCTTGTTGAACAGCTGGAAGATGATTTGTGGCAAGAAGGTGCAAACTTAACAGTTGTGCAAAAGAGCATTGATTGGTGGGAAATTAATTGGTTAGATTCACCACAGTTACAAGCTCTTTTATAGTCATTACTTTCAGCTGTGACAGATGAGGATAATGCTACAGTTAAGACCTTGGTGTTTTCTTGTAGCTGAAGCTGTGTATTGGAATGAATTATTGGCCACAAAAATACATTTTTTGTATACAATTTGCTGAGTTGTAGCCAGAGCCTCAGCAATAAATAAATAACTATTCCGTCACAATAATGGCAAATGACGTTGCTAATATGCTCCTAGTCCATTTCACCTCTATGTCTGTTTTAGTTAACATTGGTATTGACCAGAAAAAGAAGAGAAGAAGGAAAGAAAAAAGAAAAGAAAAGAAAAGAAAAGAAAAGAAAAGAAAAGAAAAGAAAAGAAAAGAAAAGAAAAGAAAAGAAAAGAAAAGAAAAGAAAAGAAAAGAAAAGAAAAGAAAAGAAAAGAAAAGAAAAGAAAAGAAAAGAAAAGAAAGACCTTTTTCTTTCGTGTACGATACTGTGTTTACAGTGAAATGGACATGCTATAATTACCCAGTTGGGTGCTAGCAGAGGGAGGAGAAGGCTGTCACAAACATATCTAATGGGGATATGCCAGTATTCTTTGCTCTGAAGATGCTCCTTTTAGGTGAGGGTTGAGAAAGCTGAAAGTACCTGTTACTTCTGCATTACCTAATGTATCACTAAATAAAGCAATTCATTCTCAGTGAATAGCTTTCAGTTCAACCTTGGTTTGAGCAGATGTTGCAAGGTTAGACAGTATTGTAACTGTTGGAGCAGTGCTTTGAGCTTCCTTCTTCCTCAAAATAAAAACCAGATGGTTTTTCAAGATGGAAGGCCTGTGTAACTGGTATTTATCATCCACCCTCTAAGCTGGATGAAGTTCCTCTGGGTGGCATCCACCATCAAAGCTGAAAACTAAGAAGGTAAATCTTAAGCGCTCCAGTTACTTCATTCATGCTTTTTAAACAAATGAAAAAGAAACTACTCATTTGAAACGGACCTTGGAAGACAAGGTATTCTGAAGTGTTTTCTGGCAGATGAAGTCCCAACTCACCCACTAGTGAGGGTTTAAGGACTACTGCGGGGTCTGAAATCTTACTTTGCCCTTCACTTGCCATTTGTCCTGTGTATTCCTAAGATGCAAACAATGATTAGGGGTGACAGCATCTGTCCCTGATGTCTTGGTGCAGGAAAAATATTCTGTCCAGCATACAGGATTTCTGTGAGAAGAAATGCATTTTTTTTAAAGCTGAAATGTCCCGAGAGGGTTTAAAGAGGGTTTAATTTAGAACAGGGAGAAAAGGGGGGTGCCGAAGGCACGGGGGGGGGTTGGGGGGGGGGGAGGGTGCTGCTTATGAATAAACTTCTCCAGGGTTTCCACAGAAGTACTAGTCTACTCTTACTTATAAAGGCTAACGAAAATTGTGGTAAATTTGCAAATAAACTCAATAAGGGAATGTAGAATACAGCTAATTTTTTGGAGGTTATGAGTTTGACAGATAGGAATGAACACAGAAATAATTGAATGGCATTGTGTGATCTGTAGTGAATTAAAGCTTCCATTCCCTATCCTGAGACAGTGTGGGACAAGACTCCTCCAAGGAAAATTTGGAGATGTCAGTGAATCAGAGCTTGCAGAAAAATGTTCCAAAGTCAGCAGTGCCCCATTATTTCCCAAACTATTTCCAAGATGCTGGAAAAACACTAATAATATACTACACTGCAATGAGAATCTCCTCCTGAGACCACCATTTTTCACATTTGAATATTCATTCTGCAAATCAAACTTCAAGAGAAATGAATAAGAAACAGTTGAGGTCACTTTATATCAGGTGTGAATACCTATCTCCTGAGAGCTATGCAATGTAAAGGAGCTCCATGTTTTGAAAACACAATCAGCTTTTGTTTGTTTGTTTGTTTGTTTTTTTGTTTTCAGAAGGACTTAATCCTTGTCTAACCTGTAAAGAAAGCATTGTTTTTCTCATACACAGTGACACAATACAAGAAAAAAAAAAGTATTTTTTTCGAAACCATTTGTTTTAATTAATTCCTTATTAAATAGTAATAGGTTATGAAAGTTTCAAATTTCCAAAGGTGGTCTGAAGTTGTATTATTTCCAAAACTATTTTTATAATATTTCTGAAATTATGGACAACTGAAAATAGTTATTTGGCACTAAGGAGTAAATAAGTTGAGATCGTTATTCCTTCAAAATTAGAAGGTGGCTTTACTCACCTTTATTCAATACAGATTTGGTGAATAATATTAGCATGACACCAAACGCAGTGAAATGTGTTGTATATAACACAATATTTTATTAAAACAGAGAAAAAATTTGACACTTTGTGAAACACCAAGCTGAAAAGGAGCTTGGGAACACTGGTGTCTGACAGCTTATGCATCCAATTACTGATATGTCACCAGAAATATGTGGGAATAAAGTAATGAGATGGCAGTTTCTGTAACAAAGGGTAACATTGTCTTCTTACATCTGTATCACCAATTTCATATTATGTATAAATCTACATTTTCCTGTTAACTCTTTACAGTCACACAGATCTCTTGATCAAAAAACAGAGTACAGTAATACACATGCAATGAAATTAATAAGCACTAAAGACCATTCATATTGTGAACTTAATTTCAGTGTTGTTATTGCCTTCACAGAAATATATATTGCTTTAAAGGAGGTACTCGGCGTATTTTGATATGAGACCATAAGCTGACACAAAAGGTTATATTGGGAAAGAGAGGTTTTTCTCTTTTTACAGTTTTATAAATGTAACTTCTTTTAATCACACCAGGTATTTTTCATATATTTTCCTAGAAATTTTTTAAGTTCCTCTTCAGAAATTAAAATAGATGAAAAATTTAAAAGCAGCATGACACCAGTGATTCAATTCAAACACAAACTGAACTTTTCTAGAAGAAAAAACCAAAAACTTATTTAATTGTAATAAAATTTGTATCTATCCATTTCTGGTTAGAAATGAGGATCCAAAGGCCCATTTATAATAAGGAGTGATGTCTTCATCAACTAAATTTCAGGTTGGAAATCAGGAGACATTTCTTCCCAGAAAGAGTAGTTAGGCATTGGAAGGGGTTGCCCAGGGAGGTGTTGGAGTCACCATCCCTGGGGATGTTCAAGGAAAGGTTGGACGTGGTGCTTAGGGACATGGTTTAGTGGGTGACATTGGTGGTAGTAGGGTGATTGGACCAGATGATCTTGGAGGTCTTTTCCAACCTTTATGATTATGTAATTCTGTGAACCAAATCATTGTTTCCTGTTTGCAGTACACCATCCTAAGCACTGTTCTCCAGCAGTGCTTAGGTATATTTAGAGACATAACTGGCCAGAGTGTCTGACAATAAAGAGTGTAAAATTGTTTAAAAGCTTACTGTCTCCCTTTACAGGCTTACATTTGCTACTTAATCAAATCCCAGACTGTCAGCTCTGTTGTGTTGCTCATAAAGAAAAGCAAGAAAAGCAGCCAGCTGGAGGTGAGAGTGCACTAAAAGCTGATGGTCACATCACCTTGAAGATGTTTGGGCTAAGAAAACCACTAACATGGCACTATTATGGCACACCAGAAGGAAAAGCTACAGGGATAAGTTTTCTCTTTTAGCACAGAGATAATGAGTCTAGTGAAAAAAAAAAAAAAAAAAAAAGAAAAGAGGTTTGTGTTTTAGTGAGTTTATACATCTTCTGAAAGATGAGCTCATGAACATGTGATGAGGCTGTCAGTGTTCTTGGATATGTGTGTTTCTGAAAGACTCACAACACCACTGTAGTGACACATGCCGTGGGAGGAAATGTATTTTTCAGGTATGTGTTTTTGGCCCATAATCTGTCATTCAGATTTTCTGTTCCCTTGTGCCTGTGGAGAAATAGCAGCTTCTGATTTAATTTTGTTATCAGCAGCGTTCACAGCTCTTTTGGTCCAATCTACCTGAGATTGAGTAAAACCTTAGCAGAAATTACAGTATTAGCCTTCTAAGTTAAAACTGCATTTTAGTGAGATGATTGTTTCTAAACCAATAGTACAATATGAGTCAGTGCAGAGCATGTGGGCAAAACCTTCCTTCTCAGTTACAGTGCTGCACCGCAGGGCTCTGGCATTGCCGGAGTAGGCAGCTGGGCCATGGGCCATTTCACCGCCCCACGCTACTGCCTGTTCTTCTGAGGTCTGGCCCTGAGCCTGCTTCTCTTCCCCCTCTTGATTTCACTGCAGGTTGGAGCGTACTCTAAACACATTTATTTCAGCATTGAAATCAGGCAAACTCTTCGTACGTCTTTGAAAAAACAGGTGATTAACATAGGCCATGAAATCTTTCTGAAGTGGAATTTAGCCTGCAAAAGATTGCACGAACAATATAATCCGTCCCTTATTGTTAATAGAAGTTTCAGAGCAGTAAGAAGTGCTGCTAAGAAATCCTCACATAGAATTCACCTACATTTGCTCTTGCTGTGTTAGAAGAGATGCAGATGTAAGACAAACATATATTTTCGGAGTGTATTTGTGTACTATCACATCCAGACTACTATAATCAAAAGACCTGCATATAAAGTGCTTCTTAGTATGTCCTTTGTTTTTTTTAAAGGAATTATTTCAGATAGTCCTTTCAATGAAACCTCACAATATTTGAAGTAGTAATTACAGAATGCCAGAATTAATTTTTCTCCAATAATTATGTTTCTGACAATCCCAAGCATTTAACTCATTCATTAAAATTCAATAATGATTTCTACTATGGCTTTCACTAGCAGTAATGACATGAATTATTATGCATCACTAATTTCCATGAAGAACAATGAAGCATTATTTTATTAGCATCTAGAATTACTCCACTGTATTTTCTTGCATTCTTTGCAATAAATGATGAAAAGGAAAGTAGAGCAATCTGGATTAACTTTACTTCTTTTCAGGCCTTACAATATTTTGCTACATCAACTAAGTGTTAAATAGAATTTCTGAAACATTTCTAAACTATTCTAATTATTGCTTATAATTTTCCCGAGTGTCAAAGTCCTTAGTACCCATTATGTTTCTTAGCTGTGTCTCAAGGTAATTTTTGTGTTATAAATACAGTTTAATAAGTGATTTGGTCTTTAGTTTAAAATTAGATGGGCTGGCTGAAGTGTTTGACTTTTTTTTTTTTTTCTTTCTAAAAAATATTTGGCTATTCTGCTCTTACTACTTCTTTCAGGAGTTTCTAGGGCATCCTGTGAACAAGTATAACTTCAGCAACTATGCTGTAGCTTAGAACTCCTCAGAGATGGCTCAGCTATTCTCAGAAGGGAGCGTTGCAAAATTGATTTTTCTACCCCAGGTCAGGTCACTAGGTCACTTCTGCCTAGAGAAGCCATGCTGTAGAGCTGTAGAGCAAACTGGATCAGTGAGAGGAGATAGCCTTCCTTAGCTGGTAAGGCAAGCTAAACTAGTGCAATACCTAGCCATCAGGTAGGCAACAGTAATCCCCTCCACCCATATTCCTTTCCACCAGCAGCAGCAGGACCCCCATAGCACAAGCAATGTGGGATGCAGACACTTTGCTCTATGCTGCTGCCCAAGGCAAGTGCTTACCTTGCCTGTTCTTGCACCTAGGCTCAATCAGAATTTCTAATCAAATTAATGATCTACTTCTTCTTTTGCTTACAGTGGTAGAAATCTTTCTCAATGAGTAGTGTTTCTACCACTGTACAGCCTGTGAAAGTGCAGACCATCCCACACGTGCCACTGTGCAAACCCAAGATACCAATCTATTGCTACAATTACATGAGTGTAATGAAGAGCATAAATGGTTTACTGGCCTATTTGCTGTCATGATTTATGCAGGATTTGTCACACAATGCATTTAATTATTTATTTAATAGATTAATTCCCTAATGGAATCACAAAGCAAAAGGATTATGAATGTTCAGAATTCCTTCCCTTTTCTGCATAGTTGAGACAGATCAAGTCATCCTTCTAAGTATATTATGCTTCTGTTAAGCATTTATGTCAAAGTGGTTTTATTTAAATTTACTTTTTTAAAAAAATTAAAATTACTTTTTTAAAATTTTATTTAAATTTACTTTATATGTAATAATTACTATAATTATTATGAAATATGCTGAATTGCTAGCCACATTTCCCACAACCAGAACCTGAGGGCCAAATTCATTGCCCTTGCTTGCAAAGGTATTACCCCAGGGTAACTTTCACCTATTGTGATTCAGCCCTATTTAAACTGAGTAAGAAAGACATCCTATAGCACATTAAAGCTTCAGATACAGATGTGTATTCCTTTGGGTACATCAGTAGTCTGGTTTCTCAATTTAGAAGTGATAGCATTGAAATTGCCTTTCTACAAAAGCTGTGTCTGTACTATTTTCAGCACATTGCTCAATGGAATCGGGGCAGGTTGAAAGATTCTTCATGAAATGCTGAGATCTAGTTTCCTCAGTTGGCACTAGGGAAATTTCTAACTTCAAAACATTGTATTTGATCAGGAAACCCAAGAATAAACTAAACATTCTGGTCTAATTTTGTGTTCTCTGAGAACTAGAAACAGAATTTTGAATATTGTTATTGTGGATGAAAATAATTTAAGGTCTTATTTACATCACATGGATGTCCATTTCCACTGTGTTCAGTCAGGGGTATTTAACTAGAGCAAATTGTTTATGCAGATGTAAGATTGTAAATCCACATATGATAGTCGAAAATCAACAGTAAACATTTTTTTTTTCTGCACTATATTCATCATTATGTATATAACAAGAAATACAGTACCACTGTTGTTACTAAAGTCAGAATATTTGCTCCTTTCATTTCTTATTAATTACATACTCCATGTATAAATAATTGGTTTAAAAGACAGTCTTTGTCACTTCAATTCATCTGGCTCATTTTGCTACAGGACTATGAGAAAGTAAATTGATAAGTAGGACACTGTAATGCCATTTAAAAAGAAAAAAAAAAGACATCATATCTTTCTAGAAACAAGAAATAACCAACTTTTGACTTACTGTTCTCTACCTATGCTAACACACAAGGAACTACCACAAACTATTAAATTAACAGAAACCTCTTTATTAAAGACTAGTTCATTGCTGTATCACAGATCAATGTCATCTTGGCTATACTTGGCTGAATTCCAAATACATAATGATTAACCTCTATAGCAGTCTTTCTAAAAGTGTATGCTTCTTTCTGTGTACGCCAGCTGAAGGAGAATGCCTAATCCCCTTTGTGGTAATGGAGTGCTCCTGCTCTGCAGATGACACTATCCTTATGAGAGTGTTCTAGGTAGTTGTCTGGATATAACTGGGCAACATGGAAAAATACATAGCCAGGATCACTTTGGGAAACTTGGGCCATCAGGTATACATCTGGAGTGCTGAAAAGTATAAGAAAGTGTGAATTAAACTCAGAATACTCCATGTTACACCTTCCTCTGTTGACAGACATCAGTGTCTGTCTGCCAGGATGTTCACATCAAGATAGATTCCCAAGAACCCTTATGGAATAAGTGTAAATAACAAGGCCAGTCAGTTGTGTATTTTTTATTTGTTTTCTTTTTTTCCTTTTTTTCCTAGAAAATAACTCTCTTTTTCAGCTACTGTCCCCTCCCCAAATAAATTTTTTTTTCTTTTTTTTTTCTTTTTTTTTTTTTTTGATACAATAGTTGATACAATGAAAATAAAAAAGTGACTATCTGGTTTTGTGCTGGGAAAGATAAAACAAACAAATAAATCCCCCAAATTCTTAGTAAGCAGACACTTCCCATGATTTTTTTTTATTTTTATTTTTAAAGCAGAATCTATTAAAAAAATATTTAAACAGAAAGTTTCTGACTACAGCTACCATGGAGGTCAAGCAATGTAAGAGAATGAGGCAATGTAGCTATCTGCAACGGTGATCAAATGGATGCTATTTCCTCACTTGTGAGTGTGGCTTTGTGTTAGATAATCTCAGGGAACACAGAAAGAACTGAAGGTGCCAAAATTTACAGAATGTAACACAGAAGCAACAGTAGGATAACTCATACCACGTTCCTCTGGCACCTCCTGTACTAAGCTCTGAATTCAGCCAGTAGGTTACTAAACATAAAATATGTTTAACATTTCAACACACACTATTCCTTTCAAATAACCTGAGTCTTTTTATCATTCTTCTCAACAGACTTCTAGAAAGCAAATAGCCATCTGGCCTATGTAGACATTAAAAAAATAGGAGAGGAATTTCACAGTCAGGGGAGTTACACAAGACTCTCTCCTCAAACATTTTAAAATTTACTAACCTGCACCTTTGGAACACCAAGTCACCTTGAATTTTGGTGACTTTTGATATTCTAAAGAATCAGTGCTTGCAAAGGCATGAATTTGCTCTCAAGCAGTGACCTGGATGCAAGCACAACTATAAAACCCAGGGATGCAATGCTGATCTTTATATCAACATTGATATCAGCAATCACATTCTTTGGGCAAAAATTTCTAAAATTAAAGAAAAATAATTGAAGGTAGAATGTTTTGAAATGTCTTGGCCTTTGGAAAATGCCACAGCATGAAAAATAATGTTTACATTTGAGGTGGGGAAACACAGGACATAGAAGATGGTGAAAGTAATAGCAGATGTACACAGGTCTATTTAATGTCCCCAAAACAGTACTTTAAAACACTGAATTAAATACTCTGTTTTGCATTTATTGCATAATTGATTTATTTTGTGTTTACAGCTTCCTACAATGTCAAGTTTGTGATGATGTGGCTTTCTGCTACTCTGAAGTTTTTAGTGCTTTTTATACCTCTATTGAAAGAGAAAGGCAGCAAGACACATTTTGTGACAGTACCAATTAAGGCTTTTCCCTGAAGAGTTTTGCTGGGAAAGTGGTTGATCAACAGGCTGATGTAGTATACAGAAGGTGCATGTCAGTTGTCTGCAGCCACCCTCATTGATGCAAAATGACAGCAAGGAGACTTTTCCTTCACTGTGTTAGTCACAAAGCATGTTCTGAAGTTCTCTTAAAGTCCTGATGGGAGAACACACTTGTGTATCAAATTCCAGGTTTGTCTTCATTGTTACAGAAGTTGTGAGTTTCTACCTCAGGGCTCCTCAGGAGTGCTAACTATCCCAGGACGCAAACATGGTGAAAACAGGCACCCTTGTGTTATTACGAGATAACCTCACAGAGGTCAGCTCTATTTTCTCACCTTATGCAAAGGAGTTTATCTTACAGCAGAACAAAAATAGCTTGTCTCCACTATGCTTTTTGGCTCTGTTAAGTTAACAGAGGCTCAAATCTCAATCCTCAGATTTGAGGACTTCTAATGATGGATTCAGAATCACATCCTGACACATACTTTTGATATTTCCCTCATCCTTAGTTAGGCTAAGAGTTAGAATAAAGAAGTAACAAGGCTAAGAATGAAGCTGTCTAATTCACCTTGATTTTTTACAGCAGTTTCAGCCAAAAATAGTTGTCCCAAAGTGATTCAAATCATACACATAAATCTCGATAACTTTCTGATCTTTTCCAGTGAGGAGGAACAAAGTAATTTCATTCCCAGAGATATTTATCATAAATGAAGAAAAGAAAAAAGAATGAAAAAGATTAAATACTATCCATGTTTGAACTGTAAAAAAGCAGGACAATCAGGGGAACACTCGAGACCACACATCTTGCATTTACAGGAACCTTGCAGTCAGCCTGAAATCCGTCTGTCACCTGTAAATCCCATCTGCCTATGTAGCAGGTAGAATTGGTACGCTTTCAGGCCAGAACATCAGGGGTGCTTCTGTACAGGCCTCCATGGCCATCTTTTCTGTCCAGTGCCACAGCAGCAGTCTCCACAGCTGTTTCAGTTCTCTTTCCACATGGGAAAGAAAATTGTTCTTCTGTGTGCTCTGAAGCTTTATCTCCGTTTTTCTTCCAAGGACTCTCCTGCTGGGTCATCTTCAAGTCAGCCCTGCAGTTTACTTTGCAGATAGATAAAGCAGATGGGAAGTAAATACAACCTCAAACCTGTCCTCTAGATAGTTTCTCCATTGTGTTGATGCAGCCGAAGCCTGTCGCAGAACTGTGGATGAAATGGAAGCTGTCATGGTCAAGAAGAAAGGGAATTATTCCTTTGCACTATGCAAAATGAAAGTCAATGTATTGACTATAAAAATCCATATTATGAAGCTAATCTATAGTCATGTAGCATTGTCTTGGGTGTTCTTTAGACTATGAGGTCTGCCTACAGAAAGGCATCTTAAACGTCGGCAGCACTGGACTGTGAGTTGCTCCAACTCCACCATCCTGGAGCAAGTCACACTTCCAAAGACATGAATGGTAATTAGAACTGGGACTCATTTTTCTTAAATCTAAGCTAAATTTAAATCTAATCCTGTAACTCCAGGTTCCTTCTAAAGATAATAGTGAGTAGTGGAGAAGTGTCTAAAACAGGCCAGTTGTCTTTCTTTCCAGAGGTGCAATCCTGTCCTTTTCTAACTTATTTGCCTCACACCTGCCCCAGCAAGCATAGCTTTGATGTAGATACCTAATTTTTTTGAGGTCTAAAACTGAGGAAAAGTCATCCCAAGTCTCATTGACAAGTAAATATAGCTGGTTTGTAAACTGACGTTTTTGCCACTGGCACAATGTAATTTAGCACTACAGTCTCCCCGTGTCTTGGTTTCCCCATTAGGCTTCCATTTTTCAATCATTTACCTTGAGGTTACAAAAAATTTAGGATAGAAAATGTTAGTGAACACAGTGTTCCTAGCAAGGAGATTTCTGAACTTAACCAAGGTGTCTAACTTCAGCTCTCCCATACACGACACTCACAGTACCTTGAGTAATTATTTTGCTGCCATTGCTTTAATAAGCAACATAAACACAGAAAAGACTCATTGTTCCTTTGCTGATGTGCCTGAGTTAGGTATTATCATCCCAAAGGAAACAAACAAACAAACAAAACCCAACATTTCAGGCTTTTTCTGAAAATCTTTTAAATACAAGAAGACTCTTTCCGTAGTGAAAAGGCATCATGCACATACACATAGTACACGGAAAGAAGTAAACAAAAAAAATAATTCAGTTATTTTTTCCTCAGAAATGAAAAGAGGAGCATCATACATCAGTCAGAGATTACATGATCCATATTCTAGGGGAGGGGATCTTACATAGGAATTTTGTAAACCCGACTCACATCATTATTAATATAAATCAACACTTTGGAGGGTAGTCTTCAGCAGTGTATAAAAGGCTCAGAGGTCTGTGCTGCATGTGTTTTTCAAAGGCAACATCTTTTTAAGCTCACAAATGCATTTTTAATCGCTTTTCCCATCTGCCCTGTGCAACCTTTTCATGTCTCTTGTGAATCCCACTAAAACTGGCAAAAAGACTTCCTCTTAAGGGAAATTTTTGGTATGAAAACTCACAAACACTCTTTTTTACCAGACTTTTATTTGTCTCTCTGTGCACAGACACACAGAGACAACATACCATTTGACATGACCTCAACACCCACCTTAACTCCTAGTATTACTGAAGCATGTCCCATATAAACTGGATTTAGTGGCCAAAAGAAAACCAACTAATTCTTTGTATTTATTATTATAAATACAAATAATAAATACAATTTTCTCTTTCTTAAAAGAAAAAATATTTTTAATTTTGTTCAATGAAGATGTATCACCAAGGTAAATTCCTGTGTCCCTTTTGTGAGGTTAATCACAGCACACTCCAGTCTCCACCAGGACTGGCTGGTAGCAAAAGGAAGAAGTGCAGATGGATACTAACAATGGACTAGTACCTTCAAGAAAAATTCCATTCACCTTCTGTCCTAAGATGAAGGTCAACTGTTGCTATTTATTGGTTTTTTGTTTGTTTGTTTGTTTGTTTTGTATTGTGATATGATCTAGGAACCCAGGTCATAACCTATCAAATTCCTAGCCTGCATTCTGTAGTGTATCATATAGATAGCTACAGTGGAGAAAGTAAAGAGGTAAAGAGGAGCATTTCCAATTTCAGGCTAGCCGCAGAATACTTGTGAATTGTTTCATTTGGACACCTACCCCAAAAACAAGCAGTCCTATATCTTCTGTCTGTGTTAATCCTCATCCCAATCATATTCTTTCACTCAGAGTTTGTCTGAAAACAGCAAAACTAAAGACGGAAAGCTTTTTCAGGCAAAACTGACAAAATTGCAAGGAAGTCATGACAGCAAAGGACAATATGAAGCATTCACAGTCCTGGATTTGCACAAAGGCTGGTCTCCCACATGGCTCTGCTTCCTGCCTAAGATTCTGTTCCAGTAGGAATTGTTGGAGTTTTGCAAGACTAAATGTAAGGAACATGTTTTTTCCATTTACTTCCTCTGGTTATTACTGGGGATAGTTGAAAATATGGACCTGTAGGTCTTTATTTCACCTCCCCAGAATGACTTCAAATTATCTAAAATCTAAAAATAAAAGGGTTCATTATTTCTAATTTGAATGACTCCTTGTCAAGTTAGCCCAAAAAGGTTATTGCAAAAAAAAAGCAGATTTGTTTCCTTTAACTGCAAAATTGTTAGTATCAACACAAAAAACCAAAGCCCAAGCCAAATGGTATCATCTTTTACTATCATCTGCTCTGCACAAGACATCAAGGAGGTTTATGCCCAGCAGAGCAGATGTGCCTACAGTATTATAGGGTCCCAGTGATCCTTGTCATTCTAATGGATCATTAAATTCTGTTACTGATGGACATACGTTATATAGCTAACTGTAAGGTAGCGAGAGATTAATAATATTCTCTAAAGGGTTAGATGGTTATTTGGGTAATAAGGACACCAGAATTACAATAGTAAGGGTTAAATAAATAATATTTATATATATATAAAATATACTTCTTTTTTTTTTTTTTTTTTTCAAAAGTGATATAAATCCAACTAGCTGCAAGGCATAGACTGTGTAGTTCTTCCATGATTCCTCTCTACTGGAGAACGTATTGTACCTTCATTTGAGGTGCCTGGTCCCAGCACTACCACTGATGTAGGATATAGGAAAATGTGACTTTTTGTAGGCAATTGCCTATAATCAAAAGATATTCAACAAAAGCTATGTAGACTATGAAATAATACACAAAATATGATAATCTGTATTCATGAAAAAACATTAACCCACTTACCTGGAGTATTCAATTATTTTACTATTTATGGATAACGTGTGCTATAAATGTCAAGATCAATTTAAGAAGTGATTAAATTGCCTTTTTATGTCTTGGTATTGAACAGTGTCCGGCATGCATGGCTGTCACTTCAAAATTGTTTAGTTTTCTTCTATCATAAAAGCTCCATCTATACTCTTACAGTACATGACTAGGAAAACGGAATGCAGAGGATACTATTAAGCAGTTAATGGCTTAAATACTTTATCTTAATAATTCAGAATAAAGAACAAACGTTTGGAAATACTAAAAGAAACTGGTATAGTCACAGTCAGTTTGACAGTGATGGAGACAAAGAAGTTTGTACCTATTGTGTATTGTGTTATAGAGGGAACAAAAACTGAGGTATATACATCTATAGTGTTGATGAATTCAAATATGCAAGAAATACTTACATTTTTTTCTACTATATATCCAGTAATTGTGGCTTAAATATTACATTCATATCTTCTAGTGAAATACCTTTGTGCTGAAATATTTTGGGTGGAAAATTTGAAAGGTGAAAAAAAAAACATAAAAACACTTTAAGCATGAGACCTAAAGAAAGTTAGCTTTGGTTGAATAGCCACACCACTGGAAAGCTTTAATTTTAAAGATATGTTTCAAGTGACTTAAACATTGTCTTTACAAGAACCTTCACTATTCTATGACACATCTGTATAGCCATTACTCAGAAAACTGAGTGCCAATTATAGACTATGTTTTGCTTTAATAAGTGAGAAAATCACCTTGGCAGTTACATTACTGATCCCAATAACATTACCTCTCTGTCTCTCTGGTTGAATTTCCATGGAGGGTTGCACAGAACAATAGCAATGAAATGAGCTAATCATCCACATAAATAGAGATGATTGGAAAATGTTCTGTCAAAATTGAGTTAATCAGAAAATGTTTTTTATTACCTTATATGGAAATTTTGATTTCATTTGATTCTCTCCCTCCATGTTTTTTCAAAGAAATGAGAAACAAAATGTGCATGTGTAAGGGTTGTTTTTTTTTTTTTTGTCTTGTTGTGTTTTGTTTTTCCTAAAAAATGCACAGTTTAATTTCAGGTTGTCATAAAGAAATGATGGCAATTTTTAATGTTTTTTTTTTCAAAAAGTCCAATGAAAATACCCTATGCATTATTCTAGTAGCAGCATATCTCACTTTAACCTGAAGAAACCTTTTATAAGTTCTTTCCATATTTTTTCTTTATTTTCAAAGGAGAATGATTTCAAGTCTTTTAATAGATAATTAACCCCCAGAGGCAGATGGTCTTTGCAAAGCAGGTACAATATTAACACAGTAGTATTTGAATATTCTGATGTGCTTATTTATATGTTTCATTTTCAGAGGCAAATTATTGATTATGCAAGCTGTGGGGTTTTTAAAAATCAATCCCATGCTTTGTAAATCATACAGAATAAGCACATCCCTTTGTTTTTAACGCTGGAAGTGTTTAGTGAGACTCCCTTTAATGGTCCAGGAAATAGTTTAAAAATGCAAATATTTTCAATGGAATCAAAGTAGGGCTTGGTAGTAAATTCTTTTATGAAAACTAATCATTCTACACTTTCTTCCAGTGTAGCATATGGAGAGAAATAATGTATGATAAAATTCAGAATAAGGCATTTTACAACAGCAGATTTCTTTCTTTAATGATACAGCATTTCTGGGAAGTCTGTGAATGCTTAAACACAAACATTTCTTAGAACAACGTCATATGCTCTCAGGACCTGGCTTTCCTCTTATACCAATTTTGAACTAGTATACTCTCCTAGAAACATTTAACCACCTCCTCAACAGATCAAGGCCCTGCTTTTTTCAGGCACAACCACATAGGAAAATTGAAGTCCACATTTCAAATAAATTGTGATCTAGGACATATTAGAAATAGTTTTTCTGATGAGGAGATTCTTGTGTTATACTTGTCAAAGCATTGTTACTTTAGTGAAAGTCAGGGTAGCTGCCTGTAATGTGAAGAGCTCAAACTGTCCTTAGTATCTAACTCCAAATTTCTCTGCTAATGAAGATATCTGCAGTTTGGATAAACCTGTTGTGAGGCCTGGATTGAGTTTATATTGCTCAAGGTTATTAACTGAGTTACTTCAATCCAGATAGAATTCTCCTCCCTGTCTTGAAAAACAGAGATTATAATGTGTATCTTCAAAGGTAATGCTTGTGAGGGTAGTCTGTGAGAACTATATATTTTTCTGGTCAGAGACTTCCCCAGTTCATGATGAATTTGTCTCTGAAACTCCCACCTCCAGATAAAAGTGACAAACATATCCATTGAGAACCATAAGGGAAGAAGATTTTTCTTCACAGCTCATAGTAAAATTAACTTTCCCTCCTGTGTCCTCTGACTTTTTTTTCTCTCTTTTTTATTTTTTTTTCTTGTTTTGATCTTCAACATGTAAAAGAAAAGACAATATGTTGTATTAAGGCAATAGAGAACGTAACATAAGAAATGGAAATACTGCCAAATTGTAACAGGCGTACAGGATACGTATACTAGCTCTTGCTTTAACTATTTCCAGTAGCTAGCTGCAGCTGTACACGAGTCCAATGGAGCTGAACATTCAAATTTTTTACTCTATTTTTTTTAATAGACTGAGATCTCTTCTGCTTTGTAGATGACCAGAACTGATGATAGAACCGTAATAAGCTTTCTATTGTTTATAATGAGGATACTCTGGAAAATGCAAGAACCGTATAACACAACTATTTACTATTTCCCAGCCTGCACAGAATGTCCCAAGTCATCACAGATGTCTCAGCACCACCACACCAATCCCTCAATTAATAAGACCGATTAATTCAAACACAGCCCTGTGGGGCTGTGTAGATCCAGCTGAGATTAGGAAATGGTGGAAGCACAATAGTACAGCAAAGTGCCTGAGCTAATAAGTTCTGCCAGAAAATTTGTTCTTTTGGACATGTTTATTTACAAACGAAATAATCTATCTACAAATAATCTACAAATAATAACAGCTGACATTACTGTAAAGTTATTTTGGGTACTTCTATATCAGAGTCATTTTCAACAGGGATTTCATGTAGACTGTGTACAAGGCAGGTGCTTAGGAGAGAGGTTTGAAGTGAATTTGTTCTCAAATAACATAAGCTATTTGCATTCCACAGAGATATTAAGAAGTACAAAGGAAATCCCCTAAGTAGGCTTCCTTCACTGGATTCTCTTACTCATTTTGCATTACATACCTCCAATGACATTTCTGTTGCCACTCTTTTGAGTGACTGCAGGACCACTGAGAAATGTCATTTTGTATCAAACCAAAAAGAAGCACCTATTGCCTACCATGGATGACAGGTTCTTAACCACAGTATACTGCATTATTTCAGTGGCTGATGCATTTATTCTCCACCTAACCCTATCCCATATTCTCCGTACTTAAATCATTTTAATTTGAAAGGAGAAGAGGAAAAATTTGCAAATATGGTAAGGCAAATACAGAGCCTGGTATACAGCAGGTGGTCTTCTCCCTGCTCAGATTCTAGACAGTGGATGAAAACTGTAAGTAGACGGACTACTAAATTTGTGGAGAATAATAACTTTGACAGGCCCTTACTTACCTATTAACAAAAGAAAGATATAAAGATGCCCCAGATAAACAATTCCTTTCCAGAACTCCTGCTCCTGCTTGTTCCTCATCATTTTGTATAGCTGAACCACTTTCTCTACTCCATGCAAATGGCTTCAGAGTTTTCCCTCTTTTGGCTTGGACATACCAAAAATCTTTTCCAGTAATATCAAAACAGAAAATACAATTTTGCACTCTCAAGCAATGTACAAGTTACGAACTTAGTGAAAGTAATACATTGAATCACAGCTTGGGTCCGTTTCACACCAAGGAACCTAAAATCTCCCCGTGGAGTTTTATGGATCAAAATACTGGATGAAGCATTGTTGCATGGTAGACATTCAAGTCTTGTGTCAGAAAAAGTTCCTTAGGATAGAGCGCATAAAATTACATTTCAGAATTAATGTACTTTGTTGATTTAAGTAGCCAAATGGTAGAGAGGATTTTTGAGTTTTATTTACAGTGCTCAAAATGTTGCAACCGCCTACATGGCTGTCGGAAATGAGGATCCTCCTGTTGAGTGGGTGAGAGCGGCTCTGACTCTGTAGTAACAAGGGAGAAATCTTAGATAAAAGTTCCTACTATCCCCACAGCCTTATAGATCTTTTTCTTAACTCTGCAAATGATATCTAACTTCTCCCTTCATTTATCCTTAGTTCTAACTTAGTCTTCTGTCAAGGAAAAGGCAGAAACTCCAAAAATAAATATAAAATATTTAAATAGCTAGTGAGGACATCTCAGCTTAGAATTTCCTGGGCATTAATAATGACTTGGGTAAATGGCCTAAAGTGGTGACTAGAACTATAAAAACACTTCCTTACAGATTTATCTATTCCCAGGAGATGTCTGGCACCTTGATATTTATTGCTCCAATAAACTACCCATTAAATATTTCTCTCATGATAATCTTTTTATCAAGCTAAACATGACGTTTTGTGTAATCCACAATTGCTTGTGGTAAACAATTATTCAAAGGCAGGACACTTCATTTCATTTTGCTAATTATGATTCCTTTTTTCAGCACAGCCATTTCAGATTAAAAACGTGCCAGCATTGGGAATAGAAATAGCAACTGAAAATTTAATATCATCAACTGTTACCAAAAGATTCATGAGATTAAAAACAAAAATAATGTAGTCTTTAGCTTATAAATTGCATTTCCATTTTTATCACAAAATCCACTTATTATTGTATTTCTTTTGTGTCATTTAAGGAATGGAAAAGTGAATGTAGAAAATGAGAGTAATATGGCAAAGACAAGTTATCTTCATCATAGCTCTTGAGATTTGAGATCTTCAACTTTGTTAATTCCAGTTTAGACCAACAAAATGACTTTACATCTCAGAGGTAAAATATTTCATGACTGAAAACAACAGCTTTCTGTTCATCTTTCTCTGTCAAAGCAAGAGGAAGGATCTTTGGTAGTATGCAAAAATTTAATGAGAAGGTGTAAGACCCTGACATTCCTCATTGGTATCCTAAGCCAAAGAAAACTATTTTAAATGTAGAGTAGTTCTATTCTACATTATTCTGTTCTAAATGTTCTGTTGAAATTCTAAATATTCTATTTAGAATAGTTCTGAGAGAACTGTTCTAAAAGTAGGCTGAAATAAGTGTTTTGCAATGAATACAGAAGTCTGGAACATTTGTGAAAAATAACGTTTGGATCAGATCTTGCCTCATTCTAATGTGGTTTAGTTCATCTCCAAACAAGACATCATTCTGAACAGGTATACTTCTGCACAACATTAAATTTACTCCTTATCAGAATATAACAGGCCTGAAATAATGATGGGTTAGTTGGATTGAGAGCACATATGTAACTTTGGATTGAGTTATTTTCCAGGTGATAGGATTATAGAGGTCCATTCTCAGCATGAGGCACTCAGCCATGGCTTGATTTTCAGATTATTCCTGGGACATATATATTTCATGCCAATAGATGTTACAGGAAAAAAAAAAAAAAAGAAAAGTAATTGATAAAATCACCTAGTAGCATTTTTTGGCAAAACACTACAGGAAATGACATCATTCTTTTTGGCATCAAACCTATACCAACTGAATGACTAGGACATATCTTTGACTGTCCATTTGCAAAGGAAATACTACATGCTGAGTAAGAAGTTAAAAAAAAAACTAATTGGTTCAATGTCAATAATTGAAAACATTAGTTTTTTTGTTGACAGGCTGGGTCTTAGCATGTCTTAATTTGCTAGATGTAGGAATTCCCAGCATTAGGAAGCTTGTCACTGACAATCACATTGTCTATTAGCTTTATTACAGTAATAATGCTGCCCTAATTTTTTACTAAATTAAGTAAATATCTACTTATCACTGCAAGAAGACTACAAAGAGTCAATAGGAACCTCCACAAATTCCCCATCAGATATTTTTATACACATAGTTTAATGTCATGGCCATGCCTTTATATGTACAAAACACCAAGCATGTCACCAGATTAAAAACTGGCATATCATAATGTTTAAAACAACATCCTACTGTGAACAGCTAAATGTCTAGACTCTGATAAATTCTGCAATACTGTGGGATTTAAAGAAAATAACCATCTAAAGAAACAGATCTAAGTTCCTAGGAAATTTGTCAGTACACCAGGTGAGTGGAACTTCTGAGATATAACAGTTTTTCTGTAAACTGATAAAGTTGAAAAGGGAAACTTAATGACTAACAAATATTTAATAAGGAGAAATGAGAAGCATTTGTAGCCAAAGATGTAGTTGAGTAAAGGTAAAACAGGTATGATAACTAGTGTTTAATTAATGGATGAAGAACTTAAATTCCATTTTGTATTGTGTGTTGAAAGGAACACCACCAAAATTTTCCAATGAAAAAAAGACAACTTATAGAAAATGTGTTTGATTAAATAGAATTGTTTATTATTCTCTGACTTCTTTGGCTTCCTATGTAACATTGGATAAGTCACCTATTTTGCCTGATCCCTTGCTTGTTCAGGATATTATTTTCCTAGCCATAGGGCAGTATTGCTGATAAATTCATTAAGAATGATTAGGTGTTCAAAAATTTAGGTGTAGTTATTCACGTATCTAAGTCTTCAGTTATTTATTAATTCAGCAGGAAATAGATTTGGAAGATGTCTTTGTCTCTATTTCAAACCCATAATTTGGTAAAAATAATGAAGCATAAGGACTGAGTGGCTGCCTAAATTGCAGAATGACATTGTTATCAAATCAGTTCAGTGACAGGGTTGATGTTCACAAGTATGACAACTCAAAAACTGTTTTAAAGGCTGTAAAGACACCCACTGAACAGAAAGAAGAGACTATTTTGGTGCTATCTTAGCAAAATAATTATTTTGAGGAAAAAAAAATTACTTTTGTTTATGGAATACCTTTGACATTCAAATCCCTTCTTCCTGCATCTTGACTCTTACACCCAAATAAACATCACTTTGTTCATATGTCAGTCTGACACCAAAGCTAATGAATGGTTTTTGCTTGAAATATTTTGCTGTTATTCCTTTTAGATAACTGGCTGATACAATTAATTGGAAGTGTGTTTTGTTTTTTTTTTAACATATTCACGCATGTTTCTATGGTTTGTTAAACTCCATCATTATTCTTGAAATTAGGATGAAATTCCTCTTCACAAATTTTATTCATTGGTCAGTCTTTTTAATAGACAGATATTTCACTAACTTTCTAAAATATATTACACATGCCATGTTTCTGGGAGGAAAAAAAAAAAGATAAAAGAGAGAGAAATTATGTGTTTCAGAAAGCTTTACAGTATTTTTAAAAAATTTGAGAGTTTCTCTAAAATTGTTAATTTTGGCCAGTACTTACTATGACCACTACTCAGTCATAATCAAAATTTTTTTGAAAATCCAAATAAAAAAATTATTTGCAGTCTATAATTGTGTAAAATTAAAAGATTTCTTCTTTCATTGCATGGTCTTTGGAGAAATATTTTCAATTTTCAAAGTACTCCAGAATTAATTCAGAACAAATCTCTGATAGTGTCAAGGTTTTGGCTGGGATAGAATTAATTTTCTTCACAGAGGCTTGTGTGATGCTGTGTTTCAGACTTTTTATGAAAATAGTGGTGACAGCCCACCACTGTTTTCAGTTGTTACAGAGTGCTTACACAGAACCAAAGACTTTTCAGCTTCTTGTACTGCCCTGCCAGCAAGGAGGCTGGGGGTTCACAAGGAGCTGGGGGTGGGCACAGCCAGGACAGCTGACCCAGAATGGCCAAAGATATTTCCCATACCATATGGTGCCATGCTGAACAATAAAAGCTGGGGTAAAGAAGGAGGAGTGGGGGATGTTCAGTTTACCAAGAAATCATTACACATGATGAGCCCTGCTTTCCTAGAAGTGGCTGAACACCTGCCTGCCAATGGGAAGCAGCAAATGAATTCCTTGCTTTGCTTTGTTTATGCATTCAGCTTTTGCTTTACCCAGTTAACTGGTTTTATTTCAGCCCATGATTCCTCTTGCTTTTACCTCTCTGATTCTCTTCCCTGTACCACCTGGGGAGAGTGAACAAGCAGCTCTGTGGTACTGAGCTGCCTTTTGGGGTTAAACCACAAGATTATTATAAAGAAAAATCTCTTAAAAGATCATAGCAATAAAAGCCTTGTACAACTAAAAGTTAAGGACTGTAAAATTGTACCTTAGGTACAAACTCAAAACACTTTTAAACACTTTTTTTTAAAAACACTTTTAAAACTTTAAACTCACGTTTAAATTCTTAACTTCATAACCTATGTAGCACATAAATACAGGCCAGTGAGTCTTACCTCTGTGTCTGGCGAGATCATGGAGCAGATCCTCCTGGAAGCTATGCTAAGGCACATGGAAAATAAGGAAGTGACTGGTGACAGCCAGCATGGCTTCACTAAGGGCAGAACGTGTGACAAATCTGGTGACCTTCTACAATGGGGTTACAGCATTGGTGGATAGGGGAAGAACAACTGACGTCGTACCTGGACTCATGCACATCATTTTACACTGTCCCACATGATGTCCTTGTCTTTAAACTGAAGAGACACAGATATGATGGACAGATCCTTATCAGTAGATAAGGAATTTATTCGATAATCCCACTCAAAGAGTTACATTCAACAGCTCAATGTCCGGGTGATTGATTTTCATCAATCGGGTTGCCCAGAGAAGCTGTGGATGCCCCATCCCTAGAAGTGTTTAAGGCCAGGTTGGATGGGACCTTGAGCAACCTGATCTAGTGGGAGGTGTCCCTGTCCATGGCAGGGGGTTGGAATTAGATGTTTAAGGCCCCTTCTATCTCAAACCATTACATGATTCTATGATTCTATTGGAATCTATTGTTGGAACTAGGCCTTACAGCTAAGCCTTTCTGCATGCGTGTTGTCCTGGTTCCAGTTAGGACAGAGTTAATTTTTCCTCATAGTAGCTGGTAGGGTGCTATGTTTTGGATTAGGATGAGAAGAGCGCTGATAACATGCTGATGTTTTAATTGTTGCAGAGCAGTGTTTACACCAGGCCAAGGACTTTTCGGCTTCTCGCTCTGTCCTGCCAGCGAGCAGGCTAGGGGTGCAGCAGGAGCTGGGAGGGGACAGACCCAGGACAGCTGACCCAAACTGGCCAAAGGGGTATTCCATACCATCTGACGTCATGCTAAACAATATATAGGGGTGGCTGGCCGGGGTGGGGGGCTGGCTGCTCGGGGATAGGCTGGGCATCGGTCAGCGGGTGGTGAGCAATTGCATTGTGCATTACTTGTTTCTTACACATTATTATTATTAATACTATTATCATTATCACTATTATTATTATTATTGTTATTATTATATTCCTGTCTTAATAAACTGTCTTTATCTCAACTCACCGGCTTCACTTTCCCGTTTCTCTCCCCCATCCCAGAGAGGGAGGGGGGAGGGTGAGCGAACGGCTGTGTGGTGTTTAGCTGCCGGCCGGGTTAAACCACAACAGTGTGCAGAGCAGGGAAGGAGCTGGACTGGATCAGTACTTCAGGAGGACAGGCCACAGGATTGTCTGGATTCAGGATATATGTGGCAATCCTACTTTTGGGTAGATGCTTTTCATCCATCAATGGAATAGACAGCAAAAACTGTTGGATGTGCAGGCACAGCCCAGTCATATCATAGAATCATAGAATGGCCTGGGTTGGAAGGGACCTTGAAGATCACCTAGTTCCAGCTCCCCTGCCATAGGCAAGGATACCACCTGTGGCGTAATGACCACACGGACACCAGGGTTATTTAGGGATCAATAACTTCTACTTCTTTATTGAGGACATAACTTCAACTCCTTATATTGAGGACAGGCTCCTTTCTTATACCATTCACTCTACAGCAGTACTTTTCCACTAACTCATTGGTCAACAACTTTGCCCAGCAACAGCAAACACCCAGCAACTTCCATGTCTTAACAGCTGGAGAACCAGCAGTCCACGACAGCAAGGTGCCTCCTCAATCGCCCTTCTTTGGTCCTTCTAAACTCTTCACATTCCTCATGGCCTCATTTTTAAGAGTCTGATGTTATCACCAACCATGGGGCTTGTCGACCCCCATGGCCACACTCCAACAGCCACCCACTATACCAGATTGTCCAGTGCCTCATCCAACCTAGTCTTGAACAGCTCCAGGGATGGGGCATCCACAGCTTCTCTGGGCATCCTGTTCCAGTGCCTCACCACCCTCCGAGTGAAGAATTTCCTCCCAACATCTAATTTAACTCTCTCCTCTTTTAGTTTAAAACCATTCCCCCTTGTCCTGTCATTATCTGACTGAGGAAATAGTTGTCTCCATCTTTTTTATAAGCCCCCTTTAAGTACTGAAAAGCTGTAGTAAGGTAAATCTGGAGTCTTCTCTTCTTCAGACTAAACAGCCCCAACTCTCTCAGCTTTTCTTTGTAGGAGAGGTTTTCCAGCCCTCTGATCAACTTCGTAGCCCTCCTCTGGACCTGTTCTAACAGATCAACACCCTTCTTGTGCTGGTGGCCTCAGGCCTAGACGCAGTACTCTAAGTGGGGCCTCACAAGGACAGAGTGTCCTCCTGAGACACAGTCAGAGTGCAGGAAGAGTTTGTTAATGACCAGGAAAATGACAAGCACTACTAAGCGTGTATTCTCCATCATGTAGGATGTAACCGCATCTCCAAAGGGAAGCCAAAACAAGAAACACTGAAAAAGAACCTGCCTGACAGTTTAGGTATATTGTCACTTTCATCTAGTGGAAAAAAACACTTCTGAGTTTTGAGTGAGTCCAAAGAGGCACAGAAAGGTACCTCTGCATATTTGGAATACACAACTTCCAACTTTCTTCAAAGTGTTTTTGTATTTGTTTGTTTTTCTGTTTTGTTTATTTTTGTTTTTGCTGATGCTGCTGATGGATATCCTGTCCAAGATGCTAGAAACCATGCCTTGCTTATATCTGAAAGGATTTAAACAAGCAAAAAAAAAAAAAACAAAACAAAAATAAACACACACACAAACCCACAACATATCTGAAGCTTTATAAGACTGTCCTAACAATTGACTTACTAAGCTGTGCCTGCAAAGGTTTCAATATATACTAAAAAAAGAGTTGATGAGTGGATATAACGTGATAGACTAATAAATCACTGAAGTGAAGAAGAGTTCTCACCATTCTTCTAGTGGTGATTTATGTTTTTTTCAAAAACAAACAAACAAAAAAAAAAAACTCACTCCCAATAAAAGGAACAGACTTTGGAAAGCAACAAAAATACATATCCTCCCTCTTAGCTGAATTTTTTAGCTATTTGTGTACTAAATCATGCTTCTTAACACTAGTTCTCTCTGTCTAGTTTCATGACAGATGCCTTCCCTTTTGATTTCTTTTTCAGCATCAAGATGCTAATGTAGAAAAAAGCTCTCTAATGTAGTCTGATGTCTAGAAAACTCTTCTTGGTGGAACGTAAGTGAATTCTCAGAGGAATAATTCTCTGTGTTTTTAATAAAGCTGAACTTTATAATGCTATGGAGGCGATGCATACTCTTCCAAGAATTTTTTGAAAGAGAGGAGAGACAACCTGTCTATTTTGAAAAGAGCCTGGTCCTGAGGATGTGCTTGGCTAGTGCCACAAATGACTGTTAGGTGACTCTTGATCATAAGACAGTTGCAGAGCTATTTAGCTCAGTAAAAATTAAAGTTTCGTACTTGTGAAGAAGTAGAATTTCTATGAAAATTCAAATTCAAACCAGAGACTTCTGATACTTCCAAGACTGTTAGAAGGGAGTTCGACTACCTATATTCTGCATAAAGACAGCAAAGTTATGTCTGATTCCTGCATTTGGTGCTTAAGCTCCATTCTAAGACTAACCCTATCTATAAAATTTTATTGTTATAACTTTCAAAATTATTGCCTACTGAGCAGAAAGAGACAACTATCATCTATAAATAGTTTCTGATACATAGGATCCTTTTACTTCTCCAGGATTCCTCTTTTGGTGGGAAAGAAACAAATAAATTTGGTAAGCTGTACAGTCTAATGAATAAAACAAGGGATTAATATTTAAGAAATTTGTCTCACTTCTTGATTTGCTATTAACTTTGTGAATTACTTTGAACTATCACCCCTTTCCAATCCCATATTTGGATTTTCTGTTTGCATTAATATCAAACTCATTTTGGTGTAACTCTGTTGTTTCTAATTACTACTATTTCCTAGTTAATAGTGTTGCAGATGCCACTCTACAAATTTAATAAATCATGCTAGATATAATCTGAACCAAAATAGCACATCTGCTATGATTCCATAACAGTCTGGTCTGCTTTGGAATTAGGAACAGATGTTGCATTACATTAGAAGGGAAAATCTGGCTAGTAGAGAAGGGTAGAAAAAAACATGACTCTTTACCATTACCATCTGCTTCTTAATTCCTTGACGTATATTGGCTTGGTACTTAAAGATATTTACCTTTGATATATTTTAAACTAAGTTAATAAATTAAATGATAGTTTATACTTCCAACACTGAACAACTTGAGGCATAGGTTTTCACTTCCAGTCTAGAATTTTAGTTTAAATAAGTAAACTCTCTGGAATGAGTTTCTGTGAATTACTCAAGTTGGAAGAGACTTCAAGTGAGTCATATGCAGTAGGTCATCCTCCTGAGTCATGGTAGAACTGATGCAAATATTCCTACGGCCCAAGGACTTGCTGTGATTATTTCAAATGAGTTTATTTCAGTCAACTTCCTTGCAGTTGATTCTTCTGCCAGAAATAATTATTAAGCATCCTTTAACACTTAATTGCATTCTCCCATGCCAGGACACTATTCCGTTTCTTATCCTCTTCTAAAACAAATGATAATAGCTTGTGACATAAGATTTCCTCCTTGTAAATTGTATTGCTAGTCTTGTGATTTCTTTTACATTTTGTGTTACATTATAGGGCATTCATACCCTCTCATTGCTTTGTTCTTTTATCCAATACTCATCGATCATGTTTTAAATATCTTAGGAAGCTGGAAGCTTGCTGCTCTTTTTTTTTTTTTTTTTTTTTTCCCTCTACAGATTTCTATTCTATTTGAAATGTACCATCCCTAAACCTGTGTTTTGTTTCAAGTAAAGCCAAAACTGCACTATTATCCAGGAGTTTCCATCAGGACTGATTTACTATGATGATCCTTTTGATACAACCCAATACAGAAACAAACTTTTTATGATTAGGGAGACGCCATAAACATAAATTATGGATAATTTATATTTAATTCAATCCTTATGCCCTCCTAAGAAGTCTTGGTTTGTGTTCTTGAACTTGATAATCTCTCCCACGTATGAGCTTACTTCCATTTGTCTTTACTGCGCTTCTTTATTGATTTTAGAATCTTGTTCCAATTTAAGAAGAGTGTACTATGCTTTAATCTTAACTTCTAAAATAATTTAAATCCATTTCAATTTTAATTTTTGCATATAGAAATAATGCATGTTTTACAGCACTTTCCAAGTCTTCAGTGATATTTTGCTACACCTTGGAATCAGAACTGGTTTTCAAGACCCTATATTCAAGTTAATATTGGAACATTGGAATTAGTTTACTTGATTTCTTAAAATGGTGTGTGCCTAAATTATAGGATTTCTACCTAATTCTTCTATGTCCCATAACCATATAAGATTTTCAGTTTCCCTACCGAGTGTCTCCAGTATCATAGTCACTTAGACTATGTCCAGGGGTGATACTTCCTCCTCTAGAATTCCAGTCAAATACACAAGGAAGACAAAGAAATTCTGCTAGCTGCATAACATACAAGGAGCAAACAGTGGCACTCACACTCATGCAAAACCTCTCCGTATTTTCTAAGTGTTAGTGTTAAACTGACATATCTTGAATTAATTTAGTAGAATGCCCCAGCTGTACTAGCATCTACATTGTTACTTCTTCTATACTCTTAGTCCACTAAGGATCACATGCAGTTTCTTGTTCTCTGTAGTACTGTATATCTACTGCACTCAAAGAGAAAGTTACTTGATGAAAAGTTTTTCTACTCCTTCCTCTCATTACTTCTGGCTTATTGAATAGTCAACAGATTCTATTTTAAAATAATTTTTTTTTCAAAAAAAAGGTCCTTATGCTAGATGCTTCTTTTTCAGCTTCCCCAGAATTACTTCTGAAACCCACTTAGATAGCAAATACTTTCTTAGCTCTGTGTTCATTTCATTGCTATCTGATTCCTCTTATTTCTACCAACATACAGACTTAGGTCCAGTACTGACCATCCAAAAATCATGTCCTACTAGTTTCCAACTGTAGTTTTAGTATGAGTCTTCTGAGGGAGTGTTCCTAAAACACTGAATATCATCGTAGTCAGAAATGTTCAGGGTTGCAGGGAAATGTCCTTTTGATGATCTTTATTGTTCTTGGCCTCTGCAAGCCAGCTGATCAAAGTGCTTGCAGAGTGTTACTGAATGTATTAGAGCACAGAGAAGTAAAGCACTTCCTTACTCCAGCTACCAGTAAAATAAGTAAATAAATAAATAAGCAAACATATGAATGAAGATAAAGAACATGAGTTGTTTGCCTTATGCTGAAAGTGATAAAAGCAGAGGCTCTACTCCCTGAGGAATGAGAGACAGTGAGTGGGCACACATGGCTGCGTAATTTGCTCAATTAAGGACTGAATTGCATTACTACCCTCAAAGAGCAAAGCAAAAATCGGATCAGTTTGTTCATTGACTGGCCCCTGCAGTAACACTTTGGAAAAAAAAAAAAAAAAAAGAAAGTATTATTAGAGCATATCCCTTCAGAAAGAGTCTTAATGTGTCCCTCAAAAGTAGGGGGGGTCTCCCACAGGGGTCTCCCAGAGGCAACAATGAGTTTATTGGGTACAATATCAGATATGAGATATCTAAAATAAATGTGAATTTATCTGAAGAGCAAAGGAATTGCCAAATCAGTCGGAATGGCCTGTTTTAGTCCATGTCTTGAATCTGGCTGTTAGCAATGCAAGCAAAATCAAAGAAGAACAGAAGAAACCACACAGAGAAAAATCATTTATTATTATGCCAGCTAATGGCTGTCTTATCTCCTGAATCACAAAATTTCATATTTCGAAATTTCTGCCCCTTGAATTTCAGGAAATATGTTCCCTTAGTGGTGAAACCAGCTGTTGCTTCGACAATGTGACACATAGCACATGCATAATCTTTTACGACTATGAGAGTACATAAGGTGATTACATTTTGTATTTATTAAAATGCATCTCTGAAGATGTATTTTTGTTTTTGAATTATCTTTATTACTGAGCGGTGCTGTATACTTCTTATTAACTAGGAACAGAATCAGAAAGAATTCAACAGTGGATACTCTTTGTTTTTCTCTCAGGATAAAAGATGTTGAAGAGTGAAAAAGGGAACTTTAAATTTAATTCAGATATTGCTATTGGTTTACCACGAAGTTTGTGTAGTTGAAATCCAGATGCCAGTGCTAAAATAGCAATGTGTATTAAATAATGGACTTTCTCTTTCCTTAGCAATAATACCTCTGATTAATGGCATACGAAAAGGTCTTTTACAAAGGAAGTTTATTGAAGTTCATAAATTTCGTGCCCAGCCAGAAAAGAATCACTGATGCATGGTTTCAAGGCTCAACTCAAGCTTTGGTATGTGCAGTCACAGTTAATTGTACCTTACTATAAAACAAGCACCAAGACATTTATTCTATTCACTCTATATAAGGGCATGAGGATCTAGCTCTCAGTGATATTTTGCTGATATAGTGATACTGCAATACTAAACTTAATTATATTAAATGCAGGGCAAAATTCAGCTGTAAATATTATAGCACAAATTGTACCTTGACATATACCTATGGTGACCCTACCAAAGTCAAAGCACAAAGATTTCCCAGCAGAGTATGGCCTTATGAATAAACTGGTATATGATATGACATACAGCTATTTTTATCATAGCTGGGAACATGAAGTAGGGGGAAAGCACTTTGTATTCTTTGCAGATAACTTTAACACAAACTAGCCCTTTTTGTTTCCAGAGATTCTCCTGAAATTCTATTCAAAATAAACAAGGGTTTTGCCCCCCAAATAATATACAAGAGATTCATGAAGTGCTTATTCTAGATCAGAATGGTACTATATAGGAGAGTATCACGTTTTTGAAATCAATGGGACCGTCCCTGGTAAATTATTTTTCATCTAATACATTCTGTCATTTTGTGGAAATTTTAATTGGATTGAGAAATTAAAGGTAAAAAAATATATATATGATAGTCAATAGCTGTTTATTTCTAAGTCAGAAGTGATTACGAATATCAACATACTTTTATTCTCAAAGTTCTTGCCTGTTGTAGATAGATTTGAACCTCACACTACAAAATAGCACTTTTGCTACTCTGAGTGACAGAAAAAGAAAAAAATATTTTGAAGTGAGCTGTTCTCTTATGCTCTCTAAAATTCTCACCAGAATTGATGTCACTGATTGATAAAACTCAATTTAGCTTGACTGATAGATCTAAGCTTGGAAGGACTGTAGTATATACATCTTTTTCCTGTCTTCTTTGTGCTGCCTTTAACAAATTTCACAAAGTTTCTCTGGTGCTTGTCCACTTTGAAGAAATGCTGAATATGTCTCAAGCCTGAGCTACCATTTCTTCTTGGGTCTGAATTGGACTTTTCAGTATATGTGTGAAGGCAGAGGAAGAAGTGAGGACTTCTGAAAGGGCTGAGGCATGCCAGTGCCCAAGCTGAGCATGCAGAAAGTAACTGATTTCTTGACATTGTTGGTAATACCACCATCGTTGCACATACAACACTCCTAAATGTAAAAATTGACCTACCCATCCAAATGATAATTTTAACACGTTCTCTCCTCATTGCCTGAGTACATTGTTACACCTGTGCCAATAAAATAAATATTGCCTGCTTCTTTTCCCTTCCCTTCCTTTCCTTTCCCTTCCCTTCCCTTCCCTTCCCTTCCCTTCCCTT